>NC_056741.1:294229350-294444350 GCF_019279795.1 Protopterus annectens | reverse complement strand
ATGGGTAGTATTCCAGGTTATACGCAGTCACACTGGCATGCAGTGTATCATTGTGTTACTACTTTTGACAGTGCTTTCCCAAGTAAGAGTAGATTGCAGATTATAGTACTGGAACCAAACACCCCTGCGTGCAGAGATGGACTCTGAGTCCTCACTGTCATGTTCTTGGTGTGTGATCTGTGTCTCATTAAATTTTCCTACTGGATATTGATCTGACATGGATATTAACTGTAGACTACTGTGTGTATAGGACATGTCACTGAGGGCTGCTGTCATGTAGTAATGGCATACCTATCAGTGTCAGACGTCTATCTGTCAACACATTCATCTTACTGCATAGCCAGTTGGGTAGCTGATGTCCGTCTGTCCTCTGTACAGATGTGCAGATGTCAGGTATCCATCTTGGCTACTTACAGGCAATCTATGCTTTACTGACACTGACATGTCTGCCCAGCTGTGTTATAAATGCCACAGCTAGGAATCCACACCCTGTACGCACCACATGCCATGGCTACCTCAACTACTCTACCACAGTCAACAGAACATGCTTGGATATAGGTCTCTAAGACAGATACTGACCATGTTATATAATACCTGTTGCATACACATCAACTGAGGCACCTCACTGGCCCTCTGCAAGAGGCAACAAGATGATTGGATGCTGCATGTAACTATCACCCCTGTGGTATCTGTTGATAGATGGCCTGCTGGCACATGGCAGGTGGCATGATACCACTGTACACACATCCCCTACACCTCCCATCTCTCCATGGACAATAGCCTGGTACATACCTATGAACACCTGCACCGATGGACCCCAGTACTGACAAATGTGTATGCGTGCATTACTGAGAATAACAGTGTCTGTGTGTTTGTAGACCTGTAGTTGATAATACCCTGAGGCCCTTCACACCCGCCGCACCCCCTGTTGCCATAGTTAGATGTGACTGCTGCTGTACCAAACATTACATGTACCTTGTTGCACACTTCCCCCTAAGGGCTACATGGGGCTTGCAGTCCCAGCACAACACTGCTTTACAAATGGGTTGATAGGCATGGGATACCTTCTGAGTTCTGGCAAGTGTGTGTATGTGTGCATGTGTGTATATTTGTAGGATACAACATTCTGAGGCCACCTTCTTCTAATACAATACGCCTTGCCACACAGTATTAGGGACAGTGATGTAGGAGTCATGGCAATGCATCACCCTACTATCCCTGTGGCATGTGCATTAGATGCATATCCCTGTAGTAGCACTCTTGGGATAGACAAAGGGTTGTATTGCAGTCCTTGTCAATGTGTGATGGTGAGTACTTCAGAGTGTTATCATGGGTTTCAGTGCATACAATATCCAGTGTGGGGTGCAGGTGCTGGGTACAGTAACTTTACACCATGTTACCCCAGTACATGTGCTATGTTCTACTGTATGGGGACCACTGTCACCATCAGCCATACAGGTAACTGATAACCCTGTCTAGCCTAGTTATGCATGTGCTGTGTGCAACTTATGTGTAACAGAATGGACACACTGATAAGGTAGTTAGCATTGATAAGCCCAGGTCTGTCAGATGTTTGTATGACTGTTATGTGTTTGTCAATGTGTATATGACAGTATGTTACACTATGTATTGTCCATAAACAACCAGTACATCCCCCATTACCATATTGTACAGGCGTGGGGATGTTCTTCAAGTAACATGTAACCTGGAACACACCTCATCCTAAAAGCTGTGTGGTGTGTGCAGATAAGGCCACACACATCAGTAGCACTACATACCTAGGTAGGGGTTCTAGTCCCAGTGTTGGCAAGTAAGAGTGTGTGTGTGTATGTGAAGGAATCTACTTCCGTCTGCAGAGTATACATGTCCCAGGAGGTCATCTGTCTGAGAACTGCCTGGCAGATGCTAACATTTCACAGGTATCATCCTGTGGAAATACATTCCATCACAACTAGTGGTAGATGTATAAATGCCCTTTTTCCCACTGTATAGGTGTACAGAAATACTGGGGTTGGTATATATAGCTGGGTGTGGCTCTTGTGGACACAGCCATCATCATTGCAGTTACTGTTGAGTGTATCCCCCCGCTTAGCTGGCCGTAATACTGTACAGTTCATGTTAACAGGTTAAGTAGTTGTCTATCACACTATTTGCATTTCTACAGCACCTCTCACCCCCCAAACGGTAGGGCTGTGCCACCCACACCAGCATACCTGTGTTTACTGAGTTGAGGATTGCACTACATTGGGGAAGGGGACGTATACCTTGCCAGTACCATTGTCAATGACATTAAATTAGCAGACTGCTTATTTCCCAATGTGTTGTTGTGCCTATTTTGTTTTGGTGGAATTACATAGGCTAAAATGGGTTACTTGCACAGGTACATACATCCATGTGTACAGTATTCTCTGTGTATTGCATCAACACCAAAGCCTCTGTGTGTGTTATACACAAACATGTGGTGTGTACCACCCAGTACATTTACCATTGTCCACTGTAGAAGGTCTGCTGACATCAGCCACCATGCACTCACCTGTATACACCACCCCCAGACCTATCGGCCATGTGGCACATACAGTAACTGTTATACAGACTTGTGACATGTGTACCCAGGATATGGCAGAGCTAAGGTGTCACGACAGTGCCATACCCCTTGTAGGGTACAACAGCAGACCATCATCCTGCTGACACATGGACACCTACAACACAAATGGAATACATTATGGAGACCACAGTCACTCAGTGTTAATAACAGCTATAATGCATCATGGCTGGACAGCTACACTTCCTGACATGTAAGCATTAAACTTTACTGCTGACAACATGTTACACAGCATTACATTGGTACACCATAGTACAGTCACGATGTGAATCAGAACCATATTAGCCTGTCCCTGCATTGATGTTATGGATGACAGGGATGTGGCACAGGTATCATCATATGCACAGGGTGCGTTGTTGGTTTGCCAGAAACCTAGGCTGGGCCATACGTTTGATACCATGTGTGTGAGTGAGGGGGTTTAATTATTAATTTGGCTGTTGTGATGTGGTGTGTGTAGGTATGGGGTTGCCCTAGCTGTGTTGGTATTGTGTGTGTGTGTGTGTGTGTGTGTGTGTGTGTGTGTGTGTGTGTGTGTGTGTGTGTGTGTGTGTGTGTATGCACACAGTTTTGCCATGTGGCTGCCCCATACAGGGGTTTGTTGGACAGCTGCAGACCATACCTGGCAGGGTGTGTAGTTCACCATCTTTGGCCATGGACACGAGAACTGTGCCTGCTAGGGTTTCCATGGGCACCACCAGGTACAAGCCATGATATGGTAATCTCCCCTGATGAGGACATATGTCCGCTGGATCCTGGTCCCTCTTCAGACTGGCCGGGGCCACATGCATGTGGCCTGCTGTGATGTGGTGTGGACAGCACCCCCCCCTGCAGTGCTGGGGCTGATACTGCCACTACAGGAGCAGCTCTGTGTTCTGGCACATCCACGTCAACCTCCAGTTGTTGGTGTTGCTGGCCTACATCCATGTGGCCCATCGCACCACTCCCACCATATGCTCGGGTATGGACATTCCATGGTCAAGGATTCCCACTATCTCACCCAACCATCTATCCATGACCTCTGAAAAATAATGAAGGGCACCTGCAAGATCAGAGATGTTGTCAGTAACAGCTGAATGAGTAGCTCCCTGCAGCCTTAGAGCCTGTCTGGTGTACCGTTCTATATGTGCCTGTGCCTCCATGAATGGCCTAAAACATGCATCTGGTGGTACCAGATATGGCACTTCTGTCAGGGGCATGATGACCAGCAGCCCTCCAATGAGCCCCCCTGTACATCTGCCTATGTGGTACCCTGCTGGACATCCGGCTATGGCTGCTGTGTCCAGACACACATGCCATAGATACCACACTGTCCTGTCCCATACCACCAACCGCCAACTGTCCCTCAGCTATTGAGTATGTATAGGCAATGTGACTGTGTGCGGGGATGGGGTGGATAACAGTGGGATGTCAAATGATGGTGCAGCTTCAGCCACTGACAACCACGCCTGTACCTCAACACACCTATCATCATTTTCAGTATCTGTATGGACACCAACATTAGATTGCCTGCAGGAGGGACCCTGACTCACCTCGCCACCTGTGAGGGGAAAACAAGAAATGCACTTTAAGACCTGTACATCATTGCTTAAAAGTACACACACACACACACACACACACACACACACACACACACACACACACACACACACACACACACACACACACAGGCACATGGGGTCTATATTATAACATCGAAGTCTAAAAACTTTGAATGTTATAATATCAAACCCAGTAGAGCGAATGCTTGAAATAGCGAAGCTGCAGAACACTGAATACTTTCCTAGGGAAAGTATTCAGTGGGCCATTTCTGCAGCTTCACTATTTCCTCAACTGTGGAGCAAAGGTTATGGACCGGGTTAAGGTAAGTGTACGAATGAAGGTGAGTGTGCGATTGGGCATGGATTTGGTGAGTTAGGGTTAGGGCACAGGTCAGGTAAATGTGCGATTGTGTGGATGTGAGGGTTAGAGTGGGGTAGGTAAGTTAGGGTTAGGGAGCGGGTAAGGTGAGTGTGCGATAGTTAGGGACCTTAGGGTTAGGGTTGGGTTAAGGTAAGTGGATAGCTAGTGGTGTATGTCTGGTTTAGTGTAGGGTTTTGTGAAGTGTATGTGTTTGGATTATTTATTTTGGTGTGCTTGAGTTGTGTGTATGTTTGTCAGAGCAGCAAATGTTTTTCCTGGGAAAAAAAATTTGCTATTCTGACTGTTTGGTTTTCTGGTGTTTTGATTGAATGGGTTCGATATTATAACATTAAAAGTTTTTAGACTTCAATGCTATAATACAGACCCCCCCCACACACACACACACACAAACACACCCTGACATTCCATCATACTACTTACCTGTCCCTGAGTTTACAGAATGTCCCTAGTTTTTTCTCTTATTTTCCCCATCCTGCATCAGTCTTGAATAATTACAGTCAATAATACCAATCATTAATGTATCATTCTTCTAATTGCTCAGAAAATTGATCACAAAACATGACCTGTTCCTCCATTATCTCTTTAACTTGATTGGAGTCATTTTTTCAAAGACTCCCTGATTTCATCAAGTGTTCACCCTGGTTTTGTCCAGACGTCTTGAGCATGGCCCCCATATGTTATGGGCTACTACAGTCACTCAATAATGTCACGCACTGGAGTGGCAAACTTAGCTATTATTCTGTAGATGCAATATCTGTTGCTCTTTTAACATTTTATGTGGACTACAGTAATATTTGGAAACACTCTCTGGTGTTGTCTAGTAATTCTCCAATGTATCTTTAGTGCTGCATAAGTGAGTATTCTTTCATCTTTCAGCTGATTGCAATTAAAAAAGTATCCCTGGTGTCTAGTTTTCCCTCCCAATGCATCTTTCATGCTGCGGACTTTATTATACTATCAGCTGTACTGAGATTACATTTCATAAAAGTATTCCTGGTGTCTAATGTGTCTGTCCATGTCCATGTAGTGCATGATTTCTAAAGGAAGTTGAGAGGTATGAACAACCCCACACTCACAAATGTGCATACATGGACACACACACACACACACACACACACACATACACATACACATTCTACATACATCAATCCTCCTGCACTCCACCAGATAGCAATTACAGACAAATTACCCCCCCACACACACACACACATACAGGTGAGGTTGCACAAATATATTACACACAGACCACTCATTACCCATCTATCAACATGCATGACATTTGGCACTCAACAGCATGCAGTGCAGCTATAGTCAATCCCTGTTACCAACATTCTACATCTCTGTGATGCATGGGTTGTGTTAGTAGGTGATGCCTCTTCCCCTGGAACACTGCACCCATGTACACAGTATTGCTGTGTACCTGTTAGGCACCCTGGCATGTACTGTGCACCATACCTCACAGGTGTATACACCATTGCTGAATGTGTATATGTGGTCAGTTATGTTTGCTCTGCTGCTCATAGACCCTAGGTGTTTGTCCGACACATATCTGGGATGATATGTGGACAGATGTCATTTGTCAATGCCTGATGTCTGATTTACAGATCTCATCATTAGTGGTGCATGTATGGCCAATAAAATGCAATTACACTGACAATGTTCAAACCTTACCATGACTATGGGGAGTGCACACACCCTTATTGATATGACACCCTCTTCCCTGATATGCCATGGGGCCACATTACTGCACATGTTAACATTACACAAACCTGATATGTGACATATGACCTGTGCAATCAAATGCAGTATCAAACAAATGTGTTAGTTGTGCAGATGCTGATTGAAATGCATACAATTTGTGGATGCATATGTGCGTACACCCTTAGCATGATGGTTTGTTGCACCAACTGTTGTGTACTACAGCAGTCACTATTCCTGGAAGGGGTATACTAGCATGGGCCATCTGCATTTGCCAGTATTTGGTCACTCTGCCCTACAAATGTCCCCCAACTCTGCATGATTACAAGGTCAACTCATGTGCACAGCCTTGCAGGTCACACTGTGCCATCACTATTGCTGTGGAGTCAGGGTTATAGCTGCCACAATTCATGACCTTGACTGTGTGCAGATACAGCCATTCTTAGTGAGATTTGGATCTCTGCTTCAATGCACTGTTGTGTTTCAGGATGAGCCCCCCTCCCCATCCTTAGCCTTTCTGCAGATGCTTGACAACTATGGCCTACACGTGTGTCATTTTGCAGTGTCCAAAACTCTGAACACCATGTGTACCGGCCTAGTCCTTGATAATGAATGGCAAACATACAGGTGTACAGTGGCACCAGCAAGGTACAGAAGGGGATGGTGGGCCTGGGGTGGGGTAAAGTGTTTATAGGTTCATAGGTTGATACTAGGCTATCAGCCCTAGGGCCTATACAAGCCTAGCCATAACAATTCCCTGGCTATTTCTTCCCACAATATTTACTTCACTGGACCCCTGTCTAGCAGGTTGACTGACGTGATCCCCAGAGTGAATTTCCTATCTCCCAGCCAATCATCAAGGTTATTTCTGAAGATAGCCAAAGAGGCACTCTGCTTGACATGTATGGGCAGTCTATTCCAGAGTCTGGGGAGTCTCTGGCTCAGGAACCAATCCCTCAACCATGTTTTGTTCATTGTGATGACAAGGTTTAAATCCCTGGAGCATGTGGCTCTGAGGGATTGAGATTTCTTTAAGTGTAGTATGTCCATCAGCTCTGGGTTTGGCATGGCCTTGTATGTTAAGCAGAGATCACCTCTGAGCAGATGATATGCGGCAGAGTATAGATGGAGTTTTTTTAGATAGTCAGCATAGGGCATCTGCTTTAGGCCTGTGATTCTTTTAGTGAGGTATTTCTGCGGCCTTTCCAGTTGTTGCAAATGTCTTGAGAGGTACATACCAAACAGGGCATTGCATTCTATAATGGGTCTAATGAGGGATGAGTACATTGGGATAATGACCTCCTTTTTTCTGGATGAAAAGCACTTAGTGATGAGGTGTACCACATAGAGGGATTATCTGACTGTTGTGTTGATGTGGTTATCAAAGGTGAGACCACTGTCCACCTGTGTCCCTAAGTCTCTTATCACACTTTCAGTGTTTAGTGTACTGCTACCTATGTGGTAATTCATGGGTACATGTTTTTTCCCAAAGGGGATAACTATACATTTCTTGGCATTGAGCTAGAGCCCATGGCTCTGGCACCAAACATCTGTTTCTGTAAGGCCCTTTTGTAGAATATCCACATCATTTGGGGATTCAATAATGGCTCCCAGTTTGCAGTCATCTGCAAACTTTCTTAGCCAGAGTCCCTTAGTGTTGGCCTGTACTTCAGAGAAGTAGACGTCAAACAAGAGTGGTCCCAGGACTGAACCCTGAGATACTCCACTTGTCACTTGTCTGGAGATGGATTTGGAGTCGGCTACTTTTACAGTGTGGGTTCTTTCAGTAAGCCAGTTGGCAACCCATCTAGTGAAGTAGGGATTAATGCCCAGCTTAGTACAGTTATCTATGATTACGGAGTGGGGGATGGTGTCAAAGGCCTTAGCAAGGTCCAGATAGGCTGTGTGGACCTCCTTACCCTTGTCCACAGCTTTAAAGACTGATTCGAAGAAGTCAATCAGATTCAGGAGACAAGATCGGCCCTTAACGAACCCAAACTGGGTGGGGTCCAGTGTTTGAAGGTTGCCAATGTCTTCGTTTAAAAGTTCCATGATAATACATTCCATGGCCTTGCGGATCAGGCTTGTCAGACTGATGCAATGGTAGTTCCCAGGATCCAAGGTGGATCCCCCTTTGTGGAGTGGGATAACTGTAGCTGTGCACCACTCAGTGGGCACGAAGTCTGACGTGAGGCTATGATTAAACATGACACTTAGGTGAGGTGCCAGTTCATTTTGTAGTTCATGTAGTACACAGCCTGGGATGTTGTCTGGTCTCATGGATGCTGTATTCTTAGCTTTGGAGAGTGCGGTCTTTACCTGTGTGGCCATTATTACTGGAATTTGGCAATCTTTCGGTATTGAGATGGGCCCTTTAGTGGGTGAGAGGGGGATGAAGTTGGCACTGAATCGATCTGCCAGGATATTGGCAATATCCTTGGGATCAGTATATTTAATGCCATTCTGTTGTACCTCAGAGCTGATCTGAGCATTGCCATTTAGATTCTTGACATAGCTATAGAGTGCCTTGTGGATGTCTTTGCAATCTTTGGCAATTTTATTTTTGTAATTAGCTTTGGAGGATTTTATGAGGGATCCCAGCTTCTTACTGAGGCTGGTAAGGGAGTTTTTTGCATCTTGGGATTTTCCTCATTTCTGCAACAGTTTCTTCCTATTGTTGTAAAGTTTGTTTATGGCAGGGGACCAACAGATTGGCTTCCTTTTTTTGGAGGAGAGTGTCTTGGTTCTATTTGGGATGGCACGATTCATGCATGAGTGGATGTGCTCATACAGTGCCTTAGTGTAGGATTCAGCAGTCGAACTTTCAGTTCCTGTCTGCATGGGTGTCATGACAGTTTGTCACTTCTGACTTGAGTAGCATGAAGTTGGCTTTGGAGAAGTTTTTTACAGAGGTTTCCTTACTGGGGGGGTGGGGGGGGATGTGGATGTCAAGGGTGATTAGCTTATGGTCAGACTTGACCAACAAGGGGGTGACCATAGGTGTGGAGCATCGATTTTCCATGTTGGTAATGACCAGGTCTAGGATATTGGAGTCCATGGTGGGACTATGGATTAGTTGATCCAGGGCATTGGAATTTATGAATTCCAGGAACCGTTTGGCAAAGGTGTTGGTACACAAGTAGTTTTCCCAGTTAATGGCAAGGTAGTTGAAATCACCCAGTATTAGGGTGTTTGGTTGTATCTTAATATTTTCCAGTATGTTTAGAAAGGTGTAGTGAGAATCTTGGGGTATGGTGGAGGATCTGTAGCAAGCTACAATTTAAATTGCAGTCTTACCTAGTGTTAGTTGCACCTGGAGAATTTCAGGCACATTGTGTTGGGCAACTAGCCTGGTGGTGTGAATATCCTTGGTGAATATGGACGCTCCTCCACCTTTAGTGTTTTCGTCCTGGTTTGGTGGCCAAAAAGTGTGGTAAGAGTTGTAGCCTGGTATTGCAGGGGTGCTCCCTGGAGCCTGAACCAAGCCTCAGCTACTGCACAGATATCAATGTTCTCCATTTTTAGGAGTGCCTCGAGAGAGTTCATTTTGAGGTTTAGACTTCTAGCACTGAGTAGCATTACCTTCAGATTTTGCATGCTTGTACCTGTTATGGTGGTTGTTTTGTCCTTTGAACTTTACCTAAAAAAAGCACTATAGGAGTGGCAAGAGCCTTAGCCAGTAACCTGAATCCCAGGGGCGACAGGTGCAGACCATCTCTGGCAAAGCATCTTGGTCTGTCGATCATTTTGTCCGAGGCAGACAGGTACTGGATCCCCTTTGAATGACACCAGGAGCTTAGCCAATTGTTGAAGTCAGTCATTTTGTCCTTATACTGTGGTATTATTCTGGGCAAAGGGAGGATGCTACTCAGGGATAGGGTCATACCTGCTTGGGCCACATGATCTGAGAGCTCTTCCATGTCTCTTTTCATGTAGTCCAGGGAGGTATATCTCAAGTCATTCACTCCAACATGGACAATGACAGTCATATTTGTGCTTGTTGTGGAGTGACTTGAGTGCATGCATTATGTGGCAGATCCTGGCACCCGACAGGCAGCTGACTGTAATTTTCTCCTTGTTCAGCCTGGTGAGTGGGACATCAGTGTCCCTGACTATAGTGTCACCTATGACTAAAGTGTTGGGTACGTTGTCTTGCCTTAGGGGCTGTTGTTGGGTGGCACACTGGTGTTGTGAGCTATGTGACACTTTGGTTGTGATTGGTGTTTGTTTGCATTTCATCTTCAGAGGTCCTTGTTGCTTGGGCAGGTTACTGTTAAGGGTCTCCGCATATGAGGGTTTAGTGTTGCTATGTGAGGGTATTGGTGGTGTGGGTTTAGATGGGCTATGTGTTGCTTGAGGTGTAGTGCAGGTGTTAACCTTCTCCTCTTGACTGTCTAGCACAATCTTGGGTAAAGAGAGCTTTGCTTCCAGTTTGGCTATGTAAGTGCATCTCTCGCAGGTTGCAGTGTTGGGTGGTAGGAGGGGAGGGTTATCTGTGTACATGAGGCAATTGCTGCATTGACCCAGTATGCCCAGATTCACCAGATGGGCAGGAGAAATCATTGGAAGCTGACCCTTGGACATGCCTGGTTTGGTGCTTTTTTTTTTGTAAAGTACAAAAGCTGTTTTCTCTTACCTTAGCAAGGTACTTTGCAATTTTAGGCTGTTTAGTGCCTATGATTAATTTCTCCTTATTAACAATTAGAGTTGAGTGCTTGTATCAGTTTAAGGCTTCCTAGTGCTTTCCAGCAGGTTTTAGAGCAAATGCTAGTCACAGGGATGGTTAAAGGTAAGATGAAAAAAATGGTTTATCCTAAACACTGCAGTGTGCACTAGAGGAGTTAGATGTGAAAGTAGGTATCTTAAGTATTACCTGTCTAAAAAGTTACATTTTAGTGGAAAGTCACTATTTTTAAAACAGCAAGATAGAGTGAAAGGGGGTGGTTACTTTTATATTCTGGTACTTTGGAATACAGTAGGATGGCCAATAAATTTAAATTGTTGAAGGGAAGTGATTTCACAACATGATAATGTTGTGCTTACTTACACAAGCCAGTAAAAGCAGTTAGGAAATGAGATATATGGTCAAATTAACATAAGGGGTATACAGCTGGAAAGACAGTGGTGTTTAAGAACACAACAGTAACCGGATGGGAGGGTGGGCAACAATTTCTGCCTGACTCACAAGACACAGAGCTGTGGTCTCTTTCTAAGTTTTAATATGCAGTTAAAAGCAGAATACAAGTAAAACACAATGTAAAGAAAACAAATCACAGTATTCAAAATAATACAGTATACAACAAATAAAAAAGCAAACTAACCTTTCCCTCAGCAAATTGCAGCAGAGTCTGGGTGAGCCTTTCTATTAAAGCTATGAAATGTTTTATTTTACCCCTTAAATAGAAGGTTCAGTTCCTAGCTCCACCCCCTCAGTTCACAGATGATTAACCTTAACTGACCTGTTCTATCTTATGTATGAGTCCTTAATTGATATGTTCTGATTTCTGTCTGACTCACAAGAGACAGAGCTGTGGTCTCTTTTTCAAGTTTTAATATACAGTTAAAAGCAGAATACAAGTAAAACACAAGGTAAAGAAAACAAATCACAGTATTCAAAATAGAAAAAGGCAACAAAGTAATACAAAATACAACAAATAAAAAAGCAAACTAACCTTTCCCTAACCAAATGTGTTGATTGTGCAGCACATGTATCTTAATTGATACTGTCTGTAGGTTTCCATCATGGTCTTGGTACACCAGTACACATTGCAATGCATGCCTTTGGGGGACATTTGCTGTTATACTTATGCTACCTGTAGAGAGGCCTGGCTGATGTTTCCTGTGGCACAACTGTCCCATCTGATTACCCTAACCCATTGGCCACACATATGCAGAGTCCAGGCATTTGCCAACACAGGTACTGCACAGTCAGTACTTGCTAGACATTCCTGCAACTCCCTCAGTGTTGTGGCATGTTACTAGGCAGCCTGCATGACCAGTTTGCAACATGTGTCATCATCTGTCTTGGATGGCTATCTGTTTATTTTCTACATTAATCCTGTCCCATGCATCCTCGTCATATACATGACTGTCTGCACTGTTTGCCATGGTATATGCAATAGTGAGATAAGGCTACATGTCCACCTCCTGGGTGCTACCTGTTGGGTATGGTATCCATTCCATGGCTTGTAAGATGTATGCAAGCCACGGCCGCCTCTGTTGCAGGTAAGTGGGCACATTTTATGGCCAAACGTCTTGGACCGCAGACCATTTTTTGGTGTGACATTAAGGACCTGTACTTGCTGAAAGGTCCATACTCATGAAGAATGCATGCTGTCAGTACCTCAAAAGCTGCTTCCACAATATGTTATCTGGAGTGTATGCACACATATGCTTTCAGTGTTTGTGAAGATATGTAGTCCCCATATTTGCTGTCCTAACATAGGATTCCATATTTCACATTCATTGCTCATTTTAGGACCACATTGCAGGTTGTAAGGGTTGTGGAATGCAGAATTGTGATATATGCCATAGTAGATCTGTAACAGTTGCCATTGTGATAGTGGTATATACACTGTTGTAGCACTGTATAAGGGTGATGTTTCAGACATGTCCCTACTGTAGGCCGTTTGTCCCACCATTATGTTCATCTCTGTGCACACATCTTGCAATGACAGGTTGATAGTTATATTGCAGGACTCTTACATACCCTTCAGATATGCCACCATGGTGACCACTATGATACAGTGCAGTTAACAGCAACAGTATGTGAACATGTACAGCATGCATTATGAGTAGGTGTGTTAAATTTGTGCATGGAATATACCATGACCATAACACAACCGGTGTATTGGCAAACCTGAACAAACACCATACTCATCAGCTACAGGCTGCTGCCCCAGAGGTATACCAGAGGGATCTACATAGTTGTGTGAGAGATGGGATGTCAGTAGCCACACCTGTGGCATTGGTACAGGGTGGGAGCAGCATTACAGTACATCAACAGTACAAACCCACAATACTACAGATTATGCACATCTGTTTATTACTACAACGCAGCAACATACTATATATATATATATTTCATCTCACATATGCATAATTAAACTCTACAGATACAGATGGATATGCAACAGTGGTCTACTGATGTGCCCTGTGGCCTTACCTGCATGCTCCTCAGCCATTGTGTGGGTAGCACCCACCTCCACTATGCTCTCCACCGGGTCTTGTGTTTGCGGGCAGGCAGGTGTCCTGAGGCTGGAGAGGAGCTCCTCAACATGTGTCAGGGGGCTGGTTGGCATGACCCCCCAATTGCAAGATGGTCCCCCATAACCGCAGCAGCATGCAGACTAGCAATGCAGAGTAGATCAGTGCAGTGATGTTGGACCTGATCATAACTGCGGTTATGCAGGCCAACATCGTTTACCCTGTGGACAAGATCGTTCCACAGGGCGGTCCTCTCCTGCAGATCATGGGCTGTATGCCCAAACAGGGTGTAGTAGTGCTACACCAGGTATGTGATGATGACTTCATTCTCCTGGGGTGTGTAAATTGGAAGTTTCTCCCAAGACATTGTGCCTGAAAGACATAAAGAGGGAAACAGGTCTGTGGACCTCATACTGCAAATATATAATAGTTGTTAATACACATCTCTGTCTCCCCCCCACCATATCTGTAACAATAATCTGCTCACACAACACATTGGGTATGTCTACAGCAGACCTACTGTTGGGACATATATCGTATTCTACAACAATTTGTGCAATGTGTTTGTAGTCATGTTCCATGTTGAAACACTATCATTGGTGGCCTGTTACGAACAATGTCACTTGCATACCATTGTAAGGGCCACTATGGTTCCATATATGCATGTGTTCTTTTTGCTATGTGACTGCTGCACATCTGTTGTTTTGTGTTAATGGGAATATCTATGTATGCTGTTAGACATAATCCTGGAATGTGTAGACTATTACTACCCACATATGTTCTATAACAGTGACACAATAGCATGTTTGGAAAGACAGTTGCCAGTAGAACCACCTCTTCTACTTCATCTGGCCATGTTACCAGGCCACATCACATCTGGGACCCACCCTGGGACCTCATCATCTACTGATCCTGCACTACCTTCAGGTGGAACCACCTCAGGGGATGGTGTTCGCCCCCCCACCCCCCACGAACACACAAAGACAGGATCCTGTCACCCAAAGCCAGGTCCAGGGTCTGGTGCATAGGGAGCTCCACAGAGACTTGGGGGATGTGCTACAGTACCTTGAGGCCCTCAGTACACAATCACACGGTCCACATGCTCCTCCTGTTCAGCACCCAGCCCAGGCATCTTCAGGGCTGTGAAGATGTTGTGAGTGCCCATGGGTGGGGACCTTGGTCCTATTGTTTCCATATGGGGGCTCATGGGCTTCTACATTCCAAACAACACACCCCATTCAAGGTGTTTACCCACCAAATGTGTCAAATACTGCCCATGTATGCTGTCTTGTCTGTCTTCCAACCCAACCTACCTCCCCAAATATACCTTCTATCCTTCCCCAAAATACCAATCCCATTTTCACAAACAAGGGCAATGTGTTCCCAACATGGAGTTCACACCAGACACAACTGTTCATTTTGCACCCACTTATTGCTGTATATATATGTGTATATTGACATGTGTGATGTTCTCTCATGCATATAGTGCAGCACTGTCATTCAACAGTAGGGGACATGTATTTGTGTGTATATATATATATATATATATATATATATATATATATATATATACATATATACAAATGTGTGTGTGTCTGTATATCTGTAGACATACATGTATATATATATATATATATATATATATATATATATATATATATATATATATATATATATATGGTGCATTCAAACATCAGGTCCACACTCTCTAACTCTCCTTCCTGCACAGCTGCACTGTTCTGCCTTGCTATAACACAGACAGGTGTCACATGTGGACACAGCCTAACATTAGGGGGGTATATTTAGGGACAGATTGCAGGTAAGCCTATTACACACCTATGGCATTCATGCATACTACATTACACATTAACATGACTGTCCTGTAAGTGGTGGGCTCTAAAACTCATGTGTCTATCATAATGACATTACTTCCACCACCAGCTATTGACCACACTAATGTACATGTCTTGTGGTACAGAATACACACTATGATGGCTTACATCTTGTCATTTAGTGCTGATCTGCACAGTTGACAGATATGGCCCACTGCCCACAGGGACAGACACTATTATCCATAGCAGTTGTTCAGCAGGACATCATTACAGCAGCAACTCCTGATGGCACATATAAATCATTCCACATCATCTATCCCATTATTGTAGACCACGTACTGCATTCAATTGCATGCATATATGCTTCACATAATTGTTGTAGGATTGTAGTCTCTTCTGGATATAGTTTGCTGTGTCCCCTTGGTTAACTTGGGATGTCTGTAGGTTTAGTTGTTGAACAACTTTTTATTTACTGGATGTTTGTTTGTTTTTCTCTCTTTCTGTCTCTCTCCACTACATGGACTGAGCTGCTTTGAATAGATTGCACCATGTATTTTGTAGGTGATGCACATGACCAGGTGATGGCCTCTGCACCAATCAGTGTCCACCACTTGCTACCTGCATGCAGCCTGCTGTGTAGTACTTCCAATTATCGCTGTCATGGCAACCCACTACTACAAATTACTAAATTATGTGGGCATTGTCCCTTTACCTTTCCTGTATGGAGGACATCCTTCCTGTGTGTGGGCAGCAGTGTTACTGACAGCGGTTAGCAATACGTCGTACAAGAGGACTTGCAGACCCAGGCCAACTACATATTTGTATAAGGTTCCAGACTTACAGACAGTGTGAGTAGTGTCGTTATATGCATTGTATACCACTAGTGTTACAGGGTTTGTGTGTACATACTAGTTTATCATGGAATCCAGTCTGTCTGCATAGCTCTCAACTGTGGGCCTATTCACATGATGGCCAGATGATTGGCTGCTATGTTTTGTCTGCCCACCACACAGGACTTGTCTAAGATATATCACTGGCATTCTGTCTGATGACTGCTATCAGTACATGGCTACATCCATTTGTGTTTCTGACTTCATATTCCTGAATAAGTGTATGTTTCAACCAATCCTGTAATGCCAGCAACTTTCTCAGTGTATAACAACAATATTGCAAATATAGCCCTCTGTCCTCCACCTAAATACCAGGCTTTGTCCATATGACATGCAGTAAGAGGTTGTTATGTAGTGGCCTGTGATTATGATGTGCTGCCATTCCTGCCATCATTCCAGTTATGTTGTGGTCTCCACACATATTGTGGGGTAGGGTCCATATATATGTGGGCTACAGCTGGACAAAATGTGCATGTCCATGTACAGTCCAGAGGTCAGTGTATGTAACACTGTTATATGCCCCTGTAAGTCATTCTATTTGGGAGGGGTATGCACCGTATATAACCTAGGCTGTTACAACATGTGAGGGATATCAGTAGTAAGACACCTTAAGGTATATGGCTGTACATTTTCATACATTTCACCTTAAGAACATTGGTGGGCTAGTGCTTACTGTCTTACAGACAGTTCTGTTTGTCAGTGTGATAGTTATGTTTTAAGTTAAGCATTGCTATGTAACAGCTACATCTTCACTGTGACAACTTAATTCTTTTCCCCCTAGGGGTTGAGTACAGAGTGTAATTGGAGGCTACTGAACTACATCTGCATTACTTACTATCGATTGATTCTTATCTTCTTGGCCAGTGTTTTTTTACTGTTGTACTACTTCAAGGCATTGGTCTGGACAGCAGCATATGTTATGCTTTCGGATTACTGTATAATATGTTTTGCTTGAGAGTTGCATTACTCAGTTAGTATGTATTTCAAACACCTAACAGCTATATGACATGGCATATACAACTGAAATAGTACACAAATAAACATTTCTTATGTATGTAAACTTGTGTGTAGTGTCATATCCTTTGACTTCTCTGTGGGTATATGCTTCATGCAATAATTGTCTTTTGTATGAGAGAATCAAACACTGTCCATTTTAAAAGGTGGCAACTGTAGGAATACTGGCTGTTCAATATGCTGTGCACCCTCTAAATATGTATCTTCCTATACATATATATATATATATACATAGTAATATATGCATATGTGTGTATGTGTATGTATCTGCATATATTTGTGTGTGTATATGTATCAATGGAATGTTTACTGCTTCCACATTGTACATTCCCTGTGGTAGAGAGACTGTTCTACATGACATCTTATTGATACCATCCTGACATCGTACAGGTGGTATGGATTACTGTAACTTCTTGTGGCTATGTTGTGTAGGGTCCTGGATATGAGACTGGAAAATGTTAGTATTGTGTTGCAAGGCAGATCTGTGTGGCTGTGGAGGAGGGGATGATATCAATAATTACAAGAGGTATTTAAATTGGGCCCCCTCACCCCCATTAATGGTGCCTTTGGTCATATATGTATTTGTTGTGTTCTCTTATCTATCTATCTATATACATACATATATATATATATATATATATATATATATATATATATATATATTGATATGTATATATATATACAGATGTATATGTTTACATATATATATACATATATATATATATATATATATATATATATATATATATATATATACATATATATATATATATATAAATATATAGAGCCATATATATGTAGATATATATCTATATATATTTATATATATATATATATATATATATATATATACACACACATCTACATATATAAATACATTTCCTCTACTGTTGAATGACTGTGCTGGATGATATGTTTGAGAAAACAGCAGAGTTGTTTATATCTGACATAGCTTAGGGGTAAATCACTTTGGCTTTGGTGTGCATGCAGTGTCCTGGGTTTGAGACTTGCAAAGGCTGTTCATTTTGTTGCTGAGCACAACAAGGGCTGTTGGATACAGAGTGATTAAGGCACTTTTAAGCAGTTGTAAGCGGGTTTGCATGGGTTTGCATGATGGAAGGCAGTGCTAATTTCCAGTTAAATATGCTTACAGAGAGTTGGCTTTAAAATTGCTTATTTTGTGTTTGCATTACTTACTCCCTTGCAAACAGTGTTAAACCCGCTTACTGCTGCTTAAAAATGCTTACTCCTGCTTACCCCCGAACTAATTTCTTTAAAAGAAAAGCAAAAGGGGTGATAGGAAAGTGGGGAAAAAGGGGCACAAAGAGGGAAAGACAGTAGGGAAATAGCTAGGGATGTGCAGGACGAGTGTAGGGAAGATCCATAGCTGCCCATTTCTTCTACAACAACAGCTGTGCATATACACTGATTTGGAGGTAGATTTGAACAGTCAGACCCCTTCTTTTTTTTTAAGGTGAGAGTGGGATGTTGGGGAAGGATAGTAGGTATATTTGGGGAGGTAGGTTGGGTAGGATGACAGACAAGACAGACAAGAAAGCATACAGGGGCGATATATGACACATGTGAGGGGTAAACACCTTGGATGGGGAGGGGTGTTTGGAAGTTGGAAGCCCATGAGCCCCCAGATGGAAATAGTGGTACTGAGGCCCCCACCCATGGGCAGTCACCACTGCACCTTCATGGCCCCACAGGTGGCTGTGCTAGGGGCTGGGTAAGAGGGACAGGCTGACCCTCTAAATGTGTGACATGGCCCTCAAGCTGGCATAGCTGATCTCCAAACTCCATGGGGAGCTTGCTACGCACCAGACCCTGGACATGACGACAGGTGAAAGTTTCCTGTCTGCAACTGCTCCCAAGGGGGATGAGCCCCATCCCCTGAGGTGGTTCCACCTGAAGGTGGTACAGGAACAGCGGGCGAGGAGGTCCCAGGGAGGGCCCCAGATGTGCTAGTGCCTGGTGCCACAGCCAGATGAGGTGGGAGAAGTGAGTCAGCTGGGACCAGCCTTCCCAAACATGCTATGGTGTTGCAATTATAAATCATATGTGGGTTAGTAATAGTCAACACATTACAGAATTAGATATAACAGCATGCATAGATATTCCTATTAACCCAAAGCACCAGATATGGAATAGTTGCATAGCAAACAGAACACATGCATATATGGAACCACAGTGGCCATTACAACAGCATGCAGGTTACATTGATGGCAGCATGCCACCAATGTCGGAATATTTCAACATGGCACATGCGTAGAAACACATTTCAATATTTATTAAACAATAGGACATATGTACCAACAGTCGATTTAATTGTACACATATCCATTGAGTTATGTATTTAGATTATTGTTGAAGATATAGTGGGAGGGAGAGAGAGATGTCAATTAACAACTTTTATATCCCTGTAGTTCTCACTACTTTTTTAGTCACTGCTGTAATATGTACCTTACAGGTATTATTACACTACCCTGTGGCCTTAGTTTGGACAGTGGTATGTTTGTGGACAACCATATAAGTGAACTGTGTTTTACCTGCAGTATACACCTCTTACCTGGTATACCTGTGGAGGTAATTGTTTGTTAACACTACCTGACTGTTTCTACACATATTCCCAGATACTAGGTTAATGTTATACACATACCTCTCAATCTCTTATTTCACACACTCTGGTCAAGGCTTGACAACATGCAGGCGGAACTGGGACATATTTTGGCAATTGCCCTCATAAAACCTTTGGCTAGTTGCTACAATGACAGGTTTGTTTTCATATACATTTTCTGAATATTTACAGGTCTGACAGTCAGTTATATGTCATTAAAAGCTGCCTAAATGTCAGAGATCATCACACTAATTTGCCAGGGGGACAGGGTAGCAGGCAACGGATATGAGTCAATTATCTGGATATTCTGTACAGTTGAGGGGAATGATTCTGCATACAGCTTACTACCACTCCCAGAATTCGAACCATGGCTGTGTTTGCTAAAAGTACAACAGTGTACATCACAGTTAACTGTGCTATTTAGATATTGCTGTGTATCTCTTCACTGATTTCTGTCTATAAGTCTCCTGTGGATTTAAAATCTGACCTTGTAATTGCAACAGTCTTATACAGGGATTCCTAAACAGTTTTATTATGTAGCACACTGTGGGTGACAGTGATGAATAATATATTATTATTCAGAGAAATTGCAACACTAACAATGCCATACAATACCAGACTAAACAGTACCAGTCCAGGATTTCAACTCTTTTATTTCCAGGCACATTTTTCTTATCTGACAGACCTGTGGAGGGAATGTTTGTTAATACTACCTGGATGTTGCCACACATATTTCCTGATTCCACATTATTATTATGCACATACGTCTCACTCTGTTACTGTACACACTCTGGTCATAGCTTCACAACATGGGGGTAGAGATGGGACATACTTTGAATATTACTCTCATAACATTTTTGTGAGTTGCTAGAGTGACAGGTTTGTTCTTATAGATATATTTCTGATGGTTATGATGTCTGACAATCAGTTGTATGTCATTATTTGCTGCCTAAACTTCTGGGATCATCCTACTGATTTGCCAGGGGACAGGGTGACAGGCAGGAAATTTAAGCCAATTATCTGAACTTTCTGATAAAATCTGCACAGTTGAGGGGTATAATTCTGCATACAGCTTACTACCACTCCCAGGATTTGAACCATGGCTGTGTGTGCTAAAAATGCAACAGTTTACATCTCAATTGAGTGTGCTATTTGGATTTTGCTGTGTATTTTTGCACTGTTTTCTGTCTACGTCTCCCTCAGTTGTACAGTTTAACCTTGTGATTACAACAGTCGTATACAGACATTCCTACACATGTTATGTATGTAGCACAGT
This sequence comes from Protopterus annectens, assembly GCF_019279795.1. Lineage (NCBI taxonomy): Eukaryota > Metazoa > Chordata > Ceratodontiformes > Protopteridae > Protopterus > Protopterus annectens. Next base: position 294,423,292 of record NC_056741.1, on the reverse strand, counting down.
GTGGGTCATGTTATGTATGTAGCACAGTGTGGGTAACAGTGTAATGGTTAGGGTGCTTACCTTAGAAACACAAGGTGCAGAATCTGATTCTCACATGGTGCAATTGGCTAGGCTTAAAATGGCCCCTGAGGACAGTTAGCCTAGTATTGATCTATGAATCTATAAGAGGAATATTTAGCCATACCTCTCCATAATATACATGAGCTGGCAATTATTAAACAGGTAGTAGAATGAGTACTTACACACTGCTGGGACATCACCATGCCTAGCTTCTTGGATCCACTGATCCAAGAGCTCCCTCTTCTTTCATTTTAGGTCAGCATAGTGATGCCTGACCTGCTGACAAGTTCAAGGGATGCCAGTGGCACTGGTGAGGTCATGGGCGAGACGGTCCCAGGCTTCCACTTTATATTGGGAACCCTGGTATTAGCCATGCAGCAGTCTCTCTTCATGGTCTTTTACTAGGAGTCCTGCCATGAGCTTGGACTTTTACCAGGTGTCCTGCCATGAGCTTGGACTCCTAGATGCCCCCTGTGCTTAGAAGCACGATCCTTCCCCACACCAGCCATTGTGCCTACAGAAGGAAGCTGCAACCAGTTATGAGATGTATTCCTGCCTGTGGGTTTAAATAGGGCCAATTTCTTACACTTTGCCGTGATTGGACAGTTTTGAAAATGCTAAGCAAGCTATGGGCAAACCTGCTTACCTAAGGTTGGCATCGCTTAAAGAGGCATACCAATGGGCAACTCGATTTAGCTGGGCAATGCATTGCTTACACCTGGTAAGCAAAGGTGTGCAATGCTTAGTGTTGCTTATTTTTAAATTTGCACACTATTTGCTTTTTGGCATTGATTTATCATTCATTACATGTTATATATTTGTTTAGTATCTGGTGTTCATGTGTACGTACACTGTATGGGGTACTTGTGCTTATTGCGGGATTTCACCACTTTATTACAATGACACCTCACATCTGGACTTAATGCAGTACTCCAGTTCACATATATATGTTATTTAGTAGATTATACAACATAAAACTGTTTATAGATTCCTTTCACATGTAAATTTTGATTTTGCTGTAGTGAGGATCTGTTTGGGTATACCTCAGTTTTATGTACAACTATGATGGCTTACTGGTTAACTGCTGTGACTATAGTGTACAGGGTCTTCAGTGCAAGACCTACAAGGGCTGTTGATTTTGTTGCTGGGCAGAACAGAGGCTGTTGGATACAGAGTGATTAAGGCACTTTTAAGCAGTTGTAAGTGGGTTTGCGTGATGGTAAGCAATGCCAACTTCCGGTTAAAAATTCTTACACTCAGCCTCTAATTTGCTTAACCTGTGTAGGCATTGCTTACCCCCGTGCAAACAGGCTTAAACCAGCTTACTGCTGCTTAAAAGTGCTTACTCCCTCTTACCCCCACACTAATTTAGAAAGAAATGAAATAAGGGTCTTCGGAAAGTGGTAGATTTGGACACGTTATGCATTTTTTACACTATTTGCAGTATGGTATGGTTTTATCATTCATTACACATTATAACTTTGTTTAGTATCCCTGATTCATGTGTACGTACACTGTATGGGGCACTTGTGTTTATCTGTGGATTTTACCATATTATTATAATGGCACCTCACATCTGCACTTAATGCAGTACTCCATTTCACAAATATATGTTATTTAGTAGGTTATACAGAAAAAAAATAGCTTTCACATGGAAAAAGGAATTTACTATAGTGAGGATCAAACCAGGAATAACTGCTCATAAAGCAAACACTCTGTAGAACTACACTATTGTAGTACTGCTTTTACTGACTGTAGCTTGCTGTTTAAGCTACAGTATGCATAGCTAAGCAATGGGCAAACCCGTGCAGCTATGGTTAAATTGAATCTGTTTGATAAAACAATTTCTAGTGTTATTTTTCTTTAGGAAGGGACAGGTTTCACTGATTGCTGTGAATTTCTGCATGCATCTGCACATTTGAAAGACATCCTAGCGTGTTACAGTTGCTATCAGTAGGGTTTTCCCGGGCAGTGGGGCTTTGACCCTTGCAATGGCTGTGGGTGTGTTTTGTCCTGCAACATCATGTTTGTTCACTAAAAGTCCCATTTTGGGCATTTGAAGAGGTGGAAACCCCTCATACCTCTCAACCTCTTAATGCAAAATATCTGGACAAAGCTTGACAAACTGAGGTACACATAGGGATATATTTTAAATATAGCTCTTATAAACTTAAGAAAGTTGCTAGAGTAACAGGATTTGTTTTAATATAAATTTTCCTGACGGATTTGAAGTCTGAAACTCAAATGTATGCCATTATTTACCGACTTCAATTCTGAGATCATCCCACTGATTTGCCGGGTAAAAAGAGGAACAAGCCAAAAGTATGAGCCAAAAATCTGAACATTCTGCGAGGATCTGTACAGTTGAGAGGTATGCAACCCCCTATGAGCATTCTTGTTTACTGTAGTTGCCGAATGGCAATTCTTGAGTGCAGGGCATGTATATTGCACCCTTGCACTCGTCCATGCTCCATGTCTGTTTAGGAGCAGAGGCAACATGCCTTCATTACTATGCATGGTGTGCTGCTGTGCTGGTCTTAAATGTTTGTTTCCATGCAGGAGTAAGCTATTCCTGCACGGAAGCTTACTGAATCCCGGGGATAATTTTTTTTCCTTTTTTTTTATTTCAGAACAGGTACTCATTATTGCCAGTAGAAGTCATGTGTTCACTAACTCCTGTTCAGTGATTTCATAAGGCATAATATTAGGAATAATTACATTTTTAACTATGTTGCTCAATGCATTCTGCTAAGGTTGTGTACACAAGTATACATGTACTGAATGTCCTGAACTGGTACATTAAAAAAAATATATATTACTTCAGTATTTCGTGTGAGTTCATACCTTGCAATTGAAAATAAATGCATAGTATTGATTTTTATATTATGCAATGTTTTTTCATTTTTAACTTTTACATATTTTAACTGCCTTATATGTTCTTTGTTAAGATTTTATTATACATAATAATTTGTCAATCTTCTTCTTCTTGTCACAGTCATACACAAAAAAAGTCAAATAACACATCAATGAGCATGCTTGCTCCTGCTGTCCTTAAAAAAAAAAAAACAGAGGCTAGGTGACACAAAACACAAAAGTCATACATATATGCAGAGTCTCAGTTGTGTTGAAGTAATGTTTGCATCATCATGAATACATTCTTAATAGTAAGGAAAGCATATTGTTCTATTGTATTTTTCATTCAAACAAACATCATTGACACTTCAGTTCTTCACAATTAAATCACTACAAAGTGTTTAATTCTACCATGTGTGCACCATTACTAAACGACATCAAAATAAACTTGTCTTTCTCATTTTGCCACCTAACTCAAGCAATCACATGTTATTCACATAAGTTCAAGGTCATTTAGACATTTTGTATGCAAATTATGCCCTTTTATTCTTATCTCTATGAAAGGCAGTAATATATGAATGTGTAAAGCAACTTATCCACTTAAGCAGGCCTTTTCTGGTCATAAAGATAACCTTGGGAACTCCAAATGTGCTACAAATGGCAGTGGAGTCCGCAGCAGTCCCCAAAAATCACCAGAAGCACTCAGGAACATGCAGATAACCTAATTTATTCTCTAAGGACACAATATTTAGGAAAGGGAAAGGGAGTTATATTCATGTTAGTCTGCACAAGCATGAAACATTATCCCTGCCCATCCAATGTCATTTGACATACCTTATTACCTCAAATCACTCAACATTTACTAAAGGTTGATACTGACATACACATAAGATTGATTTCTGCCAAAATAAAAAAAAGCCCCACCCCCCCAGAAAAATAATGTTGACACAATGCAGTAGAAATACATACAAAAGTTATTTCTGCCTAACATTCAGTTGTATTAGTTCAAAAATATAACAACAGCATGGCACACAAGCCATTAAAAACTGATGATTTCATTAATGACTTTTATCCACCAAATAAATGAAATGTGAATGCATTCCTTAAAACCAAACTTGTCAGTAATAACAACACCTCATCTAATGCCCCTGCTGTTTAACTGGTTTTGGTTAGGGTGATGTCACACCCCAGAGGGAGTGGTTCTAAGCCTGTAAACCACAGCCCTAATCATACTTTCTTAATTCTGGTACTGGCACTTCCAAAGATGGCAGCACCTCTGAAAATGAGGTCATACTCTGAGCTGGTCTGACAAAGATACCAAGATTATACCCTGCCCTCTTAGGGGCTTGTACCTGGATGAGTTTGAATCCTGTATTAGAGGACTGGATTGGAAAAAAAAACTGACATCTGGTAGGAGTTGGGTGAGCACATGTCAGTCCTGATAGGGATCACCTGCTCTGTTCCCTAGTGCTGACACAGGTGCAATGACCTACAGAGTGTAGGCCTGAGCAGCTGGTTGAGTGGGTAGTCCAGGTAATGACAAGAAATTGTTATGTAGTAAGTATCTTTTTAAATCATATCAAACATAGGTTTAAGAAATAAACTATACAAGTGTTGCATAAATTAAGGTATATGTTAGAATAAATGTATGTGTAACTACAAGTATGTATCGATATGTAATTATAAAGCAATAGAAAGCATGAACATATTTATACATAGCACTGCATCTGTATGCAAATATGGAGTTATGTGGTGGCAAGCTTTTGTGTATAATTATAAATATCAATGAATGAGTAAAAAATATATGCAGATGTGAATATATGTGTCTGTAAAATAGAAACTGAAGAGTAAAAAGGTCATAGAAACAAACCAATTAGTAAAAATTTCAAGACAAACCTAGCCAAACTTAAGTTTTCACTGATACCTGGCTTATAGATTATATGAAAATAGCCCCTAAAGGACATTAAATATTTTAGCTACATAGCTTCCAAATGTCTATGACTTTTTATTTTTCTATTTTTATGTCTTTATGGATATATTAATGCCAATAAAGCCAAATCCCACAGCTATAGAGATTCACACTTCAAACTTCTTAAAGACATCATAAGTGAAAAGCTTGGTAATACTTTAGAATACTTTAGAAGCACAGGTTCTTTACACTCAGGTGATGTCCACCAATTAGGGTGTCTGCAAAATATCCTAACATGCAAACAAAGAGTAAAAACATAACCCAGATAAACCAATTAGTAAAAACTGCAAGAAAAAACCAAGCCAAGCTACAGTTTTTACTGTGATACCTTAAATCTCCTGTAATAGAGGACCATGTGATATATGCAAATGAGCCTTAAGAACATTGAGTGTTTCAGATATAAGGCTTCTGAATGTCCATAATGTTTTACTTTTTCTTTTTAAGTCTTTATGGATATATTCAGGCCAATAAAGCCAGACCCCACTAGCTGTGGAAGTGCATGTTTCTCTCTTCGGTTTGGATGTTAGTTAAGATATTTTGCAGACACCCTAATGGTTATAGACATCATCTGGGAGTAAAAACCCTGCGTTTCTAACGTGTAGCCAAGCAGTCCACTTATACTGTGCTAACAAGGTCATAAGAAGGCTGGAACATGCATGTCTACAGCTTGTAGTGTTTGCCTTTATTGGCCTGAGTGCATCCATAAAAGTTTAAAAGAAAAAAGAAAAAAAGTTATGGGTATTCAGAAGCTATATAGCTAAAACACTTGATGCCCTTAATGGGTAATTTGCATATATCCCACGGGCCTCTATTACAGGAGGTTTAAGTTATCATACAGTAAAAACTCTAGCTTGACTAGGTTTTTCTTTTAGTTTTGTATGTAAAATACAGATGTACATCTGCACAAGTACATTTATAATTATTTTTTCATGTATATAAATGTGTGTATTTATACACAAAGAAAAAAATATTTGCATAGCCACAAAATTTCATAGAAAGTAGGTATTACCTTAGCTGATAGCTGAACTATACATACACATAAGTTTTGTAAAGAAAGAGTTTTGTTTGTTTAGGCCAGAAAATATTTATTAGTATGATAGTTGTATAAGGCAGTCATTTCTTCCACAATATTAACTACACATACAAGATGTTACAAGATGTCTGAACAGAGTCAGGCACAACACCCCAGCCAGAATGGAAGATGGCATGAGGGTAGAGATCAAGATCAAGACTATCAAGCGAATGACCAGCACATAACTAGTTCTAGATACATCTCTACACAATCCCCATATACATACGTATACACACACACACACACACACACACACACACACACACACACACACACACACACACACACACACACACACACACACACGCACACACACACACACATGCACACGCACACACACACACACACACACACACACACACACACACACACACACACACACACACACATACACATATATATATATATATATATATATATATATATATATATATATATATATATACATATATATATATATATATAGGGATTCACTTCAGAATCTCTAAAGCTCAAAATCTCAAATTTCAAATGACTGAGACCAAAATCTTGAACGTTCAAAACATAGAAAACTCAAAACACTGAATTTCATCACATTGAAAAAATGCAGGACACCAACACTTATCATATTCCAGCACACTTACATACAGAAAAATATTACACTTCTCCTACTATAAGCGGGAGACAAGCCCCCCTGAACCCCCCTACACCCCCTGCTACTTGAATATATCAACTCCGAGATCGCACTCCGCAGAACAAAATGGCAAACATACCATTATGTGCTTCTTGAGTGCTTGTTGTAACCTTAGTAATGTCACTTTCTAAGTTGCTATATTAAAACATAACTTATCTTAGTGCAGAGCAATCTCGGAGTTGATATATTTAAGTAGTAGGAGGTGTGGGGGTGCACCCCCCCACAAGGTAGGTGCAGGGGGGGCTTGCACCCGTGCTTATTTGGAAAAGTGTAATATGGTTTGTCTTTTATTTGTTTCTGTATGTAGTTGTGCTGGAATATAGTAAGTGATGGCGTCCTGTGTTTTTTTCTATGTTATGAAATTCAGTGTTTTGAGATTTCAATGTTTTGAACTTTCAAGATTTTGGTCTCAGTCTTTTGAAATTCGAGATTTTGGGCTTTAGAGATTCTGAAGTGAATATATATATATATATATATATATATATATATATATATAGATATATATATATATATATATATAGATATATATACACACACATGTTTTATATATATATATATATATATATATATATATATATATATATATATATATATATATATTTATATATATGGGTCTGGGACTAATGCGCGAATGGCCATTTCACTGAATCTGAAACAGCTGGGCATACTTACGTGAAAGTGCTTTTCACCGAAGAAGCACTTTCGCGGAAGTATGCCTAGAGGTAGAGGGAGTTGGGGGAGTGACTGTTGCGGAGATCGTACTACGGTGCTGTTAAGGGAATTTTTCCCTTTTCCCCACTATAGTGTGATCTCGGAGTGAGAATAATAAAGTAGGGGGTGTGGGGGGCACGGCCCCCTACATGGGGGGTGTAGGGGGCTTGCCCCCCTGCATAAATGTTAATTTACTTTTTTTTTATTTTAACACACTTTTTCGGTGAAAAGCGCTTTCCCTAAAAGTATGTTCGGTCATAATGGATTCGGACTTTTGATCTTTCGATCAAAGGTCCTAGATCCATATATATATGTATGTATATATATATATATATATATATATATATATATATATATATATATATATATATATATATATCAATATATAGATACACGTACCCTTATTAAGCAGAAAATTAACAAAGCATGTATTATTGTCCTGAAGCATATATAATGCATCCATCTTTAGCAGTAAATATGTTTTGTTTAATGAAGGCTACATTTTTATTTCAGTACATCTTCTGCCTTAGCCTAAAGGAAATTCATGGGGTATTGCAACTATAGCTTAAGCATACAAAACATATAGTTAAAAATAGAACCTACATTGAAAGGTGGGAGGGTTGGCATAATGGTTATGGTGTTTACCTTACAGACACAAGGTACAGGGTTAAATTCTCATATGGGGTAACTGGCTAGGCTTAAAATAGCCCACAAGGGCAGTTAGGTTAGTAGAAACCTATGAAGTGTATGGTAAGATTCCAGGCAACACCCCTTCCCTAAATATACAAACTGTGCACACATATACATGTGTATCAGTTAGAAGGAGGGTGCACTCCTACTATTTCAACTTGCATTAAGGGAAATATTACCATAGAATGTCAATCTGTGCTTTACTGTTTCTATGATTAATAAATGAAAGCATGTGAATAAATTTTTAAAGAAATAAGCACGTATATTAAGCAAACGCAATACTAACTGCAATGCCTTCCGAGTAGTACTAGTAGTCATGTCAGAAATATTAAGTAAAAAAGCAAGAGGTAAACAGCCATGTTGTTATTTGTTTTCTATGCATCTAAGGAGGAGACAGTACAATTCTGCTCATCAAAATAGGAGACTGGCAAGACTGACTGAGGGGGCTCATAAGGATGAATTAAACCTTACTATTTAAAAAAAGAACAGTCAAGTCAATGCTGTTTTCTGTCTTTAACTGATTTCAGTATTATGTATAACTGCAACAGTATTCATGCACAAAAATAATAGGACTAAAGTGCTTATAGTACCATATCAGGCATACATTTTAAATTTATCCCATTCTTATGTTATACCTCCATACCTCGTTAGTATCAGTAGACTTCAAATATAAAATTCATCAACACTTGATAACAATATACTGATTCTTCCCATGTATGCATAAGCATTTCCCAAATATAGTGTTTTAATTGAATAGAGATTTAATAAAAATAAAAATATATATATAAAAATATAAAAATTCCGTGCTAATAAGGGAAGGAATCATTCTGCAACATTCTGCATTAATGTATTGCCTGTGGTTCTTCTTTGCACACCCCTCTGTTTTTCTATTTTAACTATGTATTATTTTATCCTTCTTTCTTTCTTTCTTTCTTTCTTTCTTTCTTTCTTTCTTTCTTTCTTTCTTTTTTTCCCAATTATATTCATTTTTTTACAGTTATAGAATCCTTAGGGAAAGCCCAGCTGCTAGCCTCCCAGGTTAGGGATAATTCACCCTTTGCCTGTCCACAGCACATCCTCGCAAGGTCAGAGCAGTGGCAACAGTCCTGTAGGCACCCTGGCACATGGCAACCTGGTAAGCCTCACAGAACATGGATTTCAGGATTTGGTTGAAAATGTGGTGGAATGGGTAGTGGATAGACACCTTCAGCCACTTCAGAATTTTGCCCCAGATGGCATCAACCACCATGCTACCACAAGCCCCTGTTCCATTAGTAGTGGGGTGTTCCACTGCAACAACATCAGGCAGTGGAAATATTTGAGATCCTCTGGACTGGGAGTTCTTGTTGGGCTGGACTTCTTTTCACTCCCTTCTTCTCTTATCCTCTCTCCTAAACTGGCTTACCTATTTCCCACTCAAACTACTCTTTTACATAAAAAAATTGAAAAAAGAGAGGAGTCTGTCCGCCACGAAAAACAAAGTTCCCCTCACCTCCTCTCCCACCTCCTCTACCACAACCCTTTTGATATTTTCCTTCTGTGTTCCCATTTGTTTTCTATTCTCTTTTTCAGTCTTTTCTATCTCCCCTTTCCATTTTTTAAAGTAATCAACAGGATGTCCACATAAGGATACCCTTGTATAACACATATTAAACATCTTTTGTTTAAGTATTAATAATAACTGCCGAGCTGTCTGACACTTTCCTTAAGTCTTTCAAGAATGATGGCACTGAACCATGTTCATCCTCAATATCCAAGTATCTGTGAAATCATATGAAGCTTGAAATTTTCACATAGTCCTTCACACATACTTAGGGATTAACTTCAACTGCTTTACACTTTTTTTCCTAAATGGGTGAGATTCTTAAAACTCCTTCACATTTTCTTAGTTGGCCTGATTATTGTGCAGTTAGTGCATTTGCATACAGGACTGGATACTCCAAATTGGCCCTAGGTGTGAGTGTGTGCATGTGTATGCCTTCTCTGGAAGGTTGGGCGCCAGGCTGGCAACTTCACACCTTAAAACACCACTGTCAATCCTTCTGCGGATCGTTGTTCCTCTGTGGCAACTCCTAATGGGAAAAGCCAAAAGGTGAAGAAGTGTATCTGCATACAGCCAAAGCAGATAACCATTATGCAATTGTGAAACTAGGGACTATGAATATCTCCAAATAGTTTTTAATGTTCTATTTCTACTCGTGTCTGTGTGTTGGGGGTCTGCTTGACATATCCAACATTTTATAGTGGCTGATATGGCCCAGTTGAAACTGTTGATTAATAAAGTTTGCTTCTGGTCTTCCAATTATTTTCATGGCAGTCTTATATTACTAAATCTTTTACCTTACCTCTTGACCACCACTTGACTTTCACATTCATTAGCAAAGATCTTGTCCAAAAAAACAGAAGTAGTTTAGAAATGAATCAGTTTACCATTCAAGCGCTCTCTTTGAAACTTGTGTAAATACCTCTCCTTTGAGAGTTTGATATATTAATCCACATCCCTCACAAAATGTATTAGAAATCCTTGACTCACAGGTAAGTGAAATATCAATGGTAAGTGAGAAAACCTTGATAACTAAACGTCTTGCTACTGTATGCCGGGACGTGTGAAACTCATTGAGGAAATCATGGATGTTCAGTCAAGTAAGGTAGGTAGACATTGTTAAAGTGGGTTTAATTACTGGATAGTGACCATTAAAGAAGGATAGTTCTGATGAAGTCCTAGATGTGAACAGGACAAAAGCACTAAACTGGTTATTCGAATAAAGACTTTGGATTTTTCAGTGGTGTCGCCTTTTCCTTACATAATGAAGATAATTTTGGGGACTCTAAGATGAAAATCTCAAAAGTTTTATCCAAGGTTGAATATTGCCAGTATAATGTGTGTATTGTTATTTGGCTATGCTTTTACCATATTTCATTTTTTCAAGGACATTTTTTCAAAATACCATCAATAAACAATACCAGTGTCATTGAACAATTGTTTTTTGAAAGATTTCACAAACTGGCCCACAATTTTGTGTGGAATTTTACAATCACAAAATTGCCATTTATAAAATGAGGTCTTTAAAAGTTTTGGTTAACATATTGCTAACTACCAGATTATGAGCCTGTATTTAATTTGATGATTATCTCCCGAAGAATTTACCATCATTCCGTTTTTGTCTAACGTTTTCAGCATACCATTTGCTAGACCATGTTTGATCATGACCCACTAGCTATTCCACTGTCAATGTAGGATTATTTCCAAAAAACGCAGTTGCATACAACAACTGTGAAATCTTGTTTTAGGACGGAACTGCACAGTGCATCCACAGTTCATGATTTATGGATACTTTTAAAAGTTTTGTCCAGAATGATTAAGAATTACCACAGTTATGAGTGGTATATGGTTATGCTGGCAAATATTTTCTTGAATCATTTCTAGTTTTCCATAGTTGGGTCCAACCTGTTAGCTTGGCATGTTTAAGGGCCTTCTTTATGAAATGTGGCCTGGAACTGCACATTTTGTTCTAATGTAAGTTTACAGCCATACCACAGAATTAGTTTCTAAGGAGATTATTTACATTTTGCTGCTTTAGTTCATTAGCCAGAATTATAAGACTGACATGTTAATATTTTGGAAGTAAAGTATATAATCAGTGAAGTTACAGGCCTATGACATTTTGCTTACTTAGCTCAAACAAGGCATTTTTACTCAAAAGATGAGTGTACTTTAACTTTACAAAACTATTTTCGATTCCACGTTTGTAATTTTGCTGATGATGTTCGTGATTATCATTATGCTGTCATAATCTATAATTAATTTAATGGTGACAAAGCCATTTACTGTGCCCCATATATTTTTCAGTATTTAAGTTGGTGAGACTGCTTTGGCTAATAGGAACAAGAACTGTTCCATTGCTCTTCATAACTTAACCCTTTCTCAGCATTGTTTGCAAAAGCACATATTTAAAGAGATTCAGCAGAAAATGTATCATCTTCTGTTTGCACCTTTTCATTATCATATAACTGAAAGTTAGGTATGTATGTGTATCTCCTCCTGTGACAGATAGGGTGCCTCACTGCCAGTTACTAGATACTCATTAATGGCAGTGCGTTAAGTCAGGTTGGGGACAGAACAATGCATTTCACTGTCATAGAGTACAGCAGCTGTATGAGGGACAATCCATCCCTCATCTCTGGCATTTCTGATTATGGCAGAACACTGCAGTCTACTAACATGAAATTGGAATAGTTTGATATTCAATAACTTATCTTTAAAAGGGTGAAATTGCAGTTAATTTAATTCCACAGCAAGCCTGTAGCTTGTTGCTATGAGGGAAGTATCTTATTTATATCTACATGCAGTAACCTTAGAGATAGTTGAAATATTTAAGACTATAAGAGAACAGCAAGGGGGAAGTGAGTGAGGCCTTGTTCCTTTCCAAAGAAAGCATTTCTTAACTATTTTCATGTGGAAACCCCCTTTATTGAAAATGATTGATTAATTTACCTCAGTAGGGTGTAGTATGGCTACCTTATAAGTGCTTTGTCCCCTCATGCACCTCAGTACCATAGACCTACTGGCAAAATAATGCTAGTGTGTTGTGTGCCATCAGAATATAGCATAACTCTAAACCTTTAAGTAAAATAAGTGCCTTGAAATTTTATCCTACTATGTGACAGCAGCACCTGTCAGACAAGCATACCTCTCAACTCTCCAGATTTTAGCAGAATGTCTTGATTTCTGTCTTATATTTTTGGTCTGTCCCACATAAAATGTGTGGCTTTCTGGCAAATTATTGAGGTTTGAAGTCAATGAATAACGACATACATTTGAGTATCAGACTTCATATTCTACAGAAAAAGCATGGTAACACAAATGCTGTTATTCTAGCAAAAGTTTGTAAGTTTATAACAGCAATATTTGAAATCTGTGCCTATTTTTTGGCCTTTGTCCTCATTATTATAGTCTCTGTCCAGATTTCTTGCACTAAGAGGTTTGTAGACATGCTGGAAAATATTGTTCCAATCATTAGTGAGCTCTCTGTAGATGAGGTGACCATTCATAAGATGAGTTCATCTAGTGTGATCTTGTAAAGATCCTGCCCTTTTCCTTTTGCTTTACTCTGGTGTGACCTAGGAGGGAAGATATAATAACTTGGTGGAATTAAGGGGATCAGGCACCTAAAATATTGATTGTAAATGTGCCACTGACTCTTTTTTAATGATGTGAACTAGAATGAGTTGTACCAAATTTGAGAAATCACTTTGTGCCACCATCAGGTTGCATCAGTAGACTACCATGTCTTATAATGTTCCAGTGCATTACATGCCACTATAAGGAAGCAAAAAGCTGCCACAAAATGCTACTTCTGTTAAGAATTTACATAGTTAGTGACATAATAACATATACTGCCAGCAGACAATAGAATAGCTGTCAGACTAATCCTCTCATGCTCATCACTTTCTTTTCTGTAAGTTACAATTATGCTGGGGCACTGCTTCTGTTCTGTTGCCATCAGGAATCAAATAACACAACTGCTAGATAGCTGCACTGTCTGTATGCTGGCACAACCATAGGACAGAACAGAGTACCACCCACATGTCACCATTACAGAGTACCCACAAGTTTACCATTACCGAGTGACACCACAACATGCCACCATTACAGAGTACCACACATAACACATTAGCATTACAGAGCACCACCCATAATATGGCAGCATTACAGAGTACCACATATAATACATTACCATTACAGAGTAACAGCCAGACGTGTCACCATTAGAGAGTACCACCCACAACATATCACCATTACAGAGTACAAACAAGTTTCCTTTTAATGAGTACCACTACATATCAGCAATACGGAATATCACCCACAACATGTTACCATTACAGAGTACCACAGCAACATGTCAATATTACAGAGTACCACCTACACTATATTACCATTACAGAGTAACACCCAAATGTGTCACCATTAGCGAATACAATCTACAACATCCCACCATTATAGAGTACCACCCACAGCAGAGATTAGCATTAGAGAGTACCACCCACAACATATTACCATTAGAGAGAACCAGCACAACATTACTATTACAGAAAACCACCCATGACATATTACCATTACAGAGTGCCAGCATAACATTACCATTACAGAGCACCACCCATGACATATTACCATTAGAGTGTACAACCACCATGTTACCATTACAGAGTACCATCACAACATGTCACCATTACAGAGTACCCACAAGTTTACCATTACAGAGTAACACCACAACATGTCATCATTAGAGAGTACCACTCACAACATGTTATCATTACAGAGTACCACAGCAGCATGTTAACAATACGGTGTACCACCCACAACACAATACCATTACAGAGTACCACAGCAACATATCAACAATATGGAGTACCACCCATAACACATTACCATTACAGATTACCACAGCAACATGTCAGTATTACAGAGTACCATCTGTAATACATTACCATTTCAGAGTAACACCCAAATGTGTCACCATTAGAAAGTACCACCTACAACATGCCACCATTGTGGAATACCACCTACAACACATTACCATTTAAGGTTACCATTACAGAGCACCAGCACAACATTACCATTACAGAGTACTACCCATGACATATTACCATTAGAGTGCACCACTACCTTGCTACCATTACACAGTGCCACCACAGCATATTACTTTTACTGAGTACTACAACTGTCAAATGTATAATCCAACAGAGTACCACCACAATGCATTACCATCACAGCATATTACCATGACAGAGTACCATGACAGTACATTACCACCACCATGTTACCATTATAGAGTACCACCCACAGCACATTACCATTACAGCATACTACAGCTGCCAAATGCATAATCTACACATCACCAGAAACAACACCTACAAATAATGGGATCGCTATGCTGCCTTTTAGTATGAATGAGTGTCTGAGCTCAAACCTGGCACCATGTAAGAATAGTCTCAGAGCACTACATTTGGTATCATAAACTCATTCATTAGTTAAAAAGTCACTGATTTGTATCAGCAGGTAGAGTGCTACATATTATTATTACTTAGCAGCACAGCCCACAGCGTGATGTTCCGCTCCAGGACAGTGCCCCTGGTATATGTAATACATTTACAAAAGTCAATTCAAACTGCCATCTAGAAGCAAAATACCTGTCATATGACCACTTTGGTGCCTTACCTGTGGCATTTTTGTACATCAGAATAGTTCAAACAGACATAATGTTTTTGTAGCAGTCAGCACAGCTGACAACAAAATGGTATTCATGTCATCTGTGGCATTATTCTGCATCAGAAAAGATATACAGTGGTACATAGTATGACTACCACAGGCTAAAGCTGGTGGTATAGTAATGCTCTGTCCCTTGCCCATCGAGTTGCTTTTGGACAAAATGATGTCACAATATCACATGTTTTCAGCAGGGAGAAGAGTAGTTATTATATATTTATCCAATCTACAATAACATTGCCACAAGGCAGAATGTGTCACAGTTCTACATGCTCCAATGTGTGAATGTCTCTTCATCATAAAGACATTCTGGCCCTCATTAATGACACTACTGGGACTAATGATTATATTTCAGTATGACATCTTGCAAAGTATCACAGCTGTCAAATAGACGTATTGCTCATGACTAGTGAGAGTAATATATATATCAGCATGCTGCCAAACA
Organism: Protopterus annectens; assembly: GCF_019279795.1. Classification (NCBI taxonomy): domain Eukaryota; kingdom Metazoa; phylum Chordata; order Ceratodontiformes; family Protopteridae; genus Protopterus; species Protopterus annectens. The sequence goes on along the minus strand of NC_056741.1, from coordinate 294,407,552 downwards.
CTACCTGCAGCAGAAAGCAATATGACATGGATTACTTTACATCAGAATGGGGTCAGAGCACTACTGTTGTTAAATAGCAACATTATTAGACATATACTATGCTCTCTTTCAAATGACATTGTCAATGATTACAATTGTTATCAGAATACTCAGAAGTATGTTGCGGAATTTTGAAGCTAGGCTATACTCTTGTACCTTAGAAAATAAGATTTAAGAAATTTGAAATCTCTTGACATGCACTTTATTTGAAAGCGGTATAATAACTTAAAGGCAGAGCTTGTACCTACTTGTAATAATACCAGAAAATCAATGTATCAGCAAATATTATATTTCAAAAATTCATCATCTTTTTTTCTGACTTGTTATTAACAAAAATTAACTTAGTAGGATCCAGTCTCAAAACACATTCTTTTAAAATAATGGCATGTAAAACTAATTTTATAGTAAGGTACTCCACATAGAAATAATGTAAATGTCATGAGTACAACTCGATGCAAACATTTCTGTCAGGCTATATGTGGAAGTGAATATTTTCTCTTTGTGTAACTTCAGTACTGCAACTGATAGTTGAACATGATCTTATGTAAAAACTGATTTGTGCAGCACTGGTTACAATTTATACATGCTCACTATTTCGCTGTTTATAACAATATTAATGTTACAGTCCCTTCATATGAGATCATTGTTTGCAGGGTAAAAAGGGATAAATCACTGAGAACTTAGTCAGCAATATAGCAGCATGACTCTTCCCTGTGGTCAGCTAAAACATTTTACAGGAATGTGTAGAAACAGGATGGCTTGCTGTTACAGCAGACATTACAATAAAACCAAGTACTAAGTACTGTTTCATACACCTGCAGTACTAATAGGATCACGTTATTTGCCCAGATATTGTTACCCAACTGAGCACTGCTTGTCTGAGGAAAAGAACTTCAAAGAAATTCAGTCATTTTGCTACAGATGAATTTCACACATTTAAACAACATATTAGTGATGTAAACTACTAAAATTTTGTAACACCTAAAAATTTCATATTACAGCTATAGTTTATACATTTGGCTTTCGTGCTTTTGTTGTAAAAAATGCATTTGCTGCATCACAGCTTTTTGGTCTCCGGCTGGTTTTGTCTGACAGAAAAAGTAATGAACATCTTTAATTATTCAGAACAGTATATACAGATATGCGTGCACACACACACACACACACACACACACACACACACACACACACACACACACACACACACACACACACACACACAAGCGTGTGCGAGTGCACAAACACACACACACACACACAGACACACACACACACACACACACACACACACACACACACACACACACACACACACACACACAAACACACACACACACACACACACACACACACACACACACACACACATTTTTATAACAAAAACTTGCAAAGTGATGAAGATGATTCAGTTAGTTCATTTTTAAATGGTAAATATCTCTGGGGTATATACTACTAGGCAATATAAGAACTTCCAGAAGGGATGAAGCCCTCCACCTGTGTACTGACCCTCATAATTCCCTGAATTTGCACAATGTTCTTTCAGGTATTAGTACTTACATCATGGAATATCATAAATATGCAACCATTTTGGTGACAATAGAGCAATATAACTATGGACAACCACAAGAGACTAGCACCCATGACATAGATAGTCCTTCCCTCACTAGTGACATTGCCAGGGGTGGACTGGGCACCTGGCAGTTCTGATGAATACTAGAAGGGCCAGTGCCAAAATGGGCCAGTGCACTGTTGTTCTTTGAAATTGCATGCATAAAAATCTATCTTTTTTGTCTCTGGACTGTTTTAAAAACTGTCTGTATTGGGAAGACCGCAGGAATCAATGAAGATGCCCAGAAGTCATTGTGGTTTTAACTCCAGGAAATAGGATGCTGACCAGACTGTGAACTCAGCAGTCTGTCACATAATCTGAGAACGTACGTGACTTGGGTTCTGATTAGTCCTGTTATCTCGCGTTCTCTTCCTGTGCATTTGTTGTGAGCGAGAGACGAATAACCAGAGAAAAACAATCAGCAATCCAAATGGATTTGAGTTTAAAGGTAAGTTCTCAGTTTTTTTTTCCTGGCAAAGTCAACCATATAATTTCAGGATTTGTTTTCTTGGCAGGTTCAACCAGATACTTTCTATATTTAATTATTTCCTGGTAGCGTTGACCAGATACATGTAAACCTTTGTGCAGTCTCCTATATAAATTATCTTTCTGACAACTTGGGCCTGTAGGCTGGCAGGGTCCACCAGATAGTAGAAGGTTAGTGAAAATGGGCTGGTGGTTCTTATGGTGCCAGAGTCTAATTCTTGTCCCAGTCCACCTTTGGACATTTCTATATGTCAAGATATTTCCACAGCACTGCAGTTACTGAACTATGAAACAAGAAAAGCTAACAAAAGGATATCAACTTTAGAAGTAGAAGACCCATCAAAATGTGAATGGTAACAGCACACTATATGCTATTTGCAATGAGTAGCCTATGTGAGTGACAGATGATCCTGCTGTTGACAAAATCGTGCCTCAGCACTATGTTCTGAGTTCAGGAAGTAGCCCCATGGGTTTCACAGCTGTCCCGCCTTTTATGACTGGTGGTGCCACAAGTCAAATGACACCAGAAGGCCACATTCTAATATATAATCGTAAAGCTGTCAAGACATGCTTACCACAGCAGTACTGTAGTTAAACAAAACCCATTCTGTTGACATTCTGTTATAAAAAGCTGACAAAAATATGTACTCACCTATCACTGACATTTTCATACATGTAGTGCTGACATCAAAGAGGAGTAACATTGTTTGACAGAATCTTTGCATTGTCATAGGTCAGAATAGGCAAGCTAAACTAATCCCTCCCTCCATCACTGCCTCCCTTAGATAAAGGGTAAATGTAACTCTACCTAAGTTATGTTATCTAGTCATCTCTGCTCCAAAGATGTACTCTTTGCATGTAATTGTCATCTTTATGAACTGTAACTGTGAATTCTTTAACTATGGACAATGTTCTGTCAGCTTGGTATCTATGTTCAAATATTTGCAATATGTATGCATAATTTCTATGTCCAAATATTTGCACTATGTATGTTTAATACCAAACTGATAAACTGAGAATGTGAATTTTTACTTACTTAATATGTTGTTCTTCAATACTAGATTTTGTAATAATTTTTTTATTTAACTGTAACCATAGTATGTTAATGTGGAGCTTTTCTTCTCGGGTCTGCTTTGAAAATGTGAAATTTTCCCAGCTGGAATTTTCTGGTAAACAAATGTCAGATAAATAAATAAATAAATAATCATGCTGGCACACTAACACCTATCAGCAGGGAATAGCACAGCTGATGAAGAGATGCACTGTTGCTTCATGTTTGACACTACCATAGACTAGAATGTTACAACAGGATTGCATGCAATAGATGGGAAGCAAAGCATCCACAAAACAGATGATCCACCAATCATCATTGGAGTTAAACTAGGTCAGATGAATGCCAGAGCAATGCACCCTTAGCATGAGGAAGTACAACTGCCACCTGACCAATACTCTACATGTCAGTAGTGACACAGTCACAGGTCAGAATATTGACATAGCGCTACATGTTGGCTTGAAGCAATGACATACTTCTCAGACAGATGTTCTACTATACCTGTGGTGTTGCCTACAGTCACAAAGACTAAAATTAATGAGCATGAGAGCTTCCCGTCAGATGTTGATACCCTTATCTGAGTTTCTGTGTGGAAAGTTGGCAAAATAATGCTTACCATAACTTCAGATCAAAAGACTAAAAAAATAATGGATGGAGGAGTGGTGCAGCGGTAGTGTTGTTACCTCAAAACAAGAGGTTCTCTGGTTTGATTCTCAGGTGGAGTCTGCATGTCCTCCTTGCATTTGTGTGGGTTTCCTCCCACGTTTCAAAGACATGCATCTGGAGTGTTTCTCCCTGGGCCTCTGCTAAAACTTGGCTTCATTCCAAGTTGGACTTTCCTAGTAAACAAACGTTAAATAACTAAAAAAAACTCACATTTGTTTCCTATGTTATACCAACACTGAGAGCACACAACAGTAGGGAAAGGACAAATTTCCACTTTCCTGCAAAGTAATGCAGGCAGAAGCTATTAAATGGTTATTTGATCTCTTCTGCTGGCATTAAAGCCCTTCACTATTATGGAAGTTAGACTGTATGGAAACTTTGCATATCTATGTCTATACCTATCTACATGGGTTTATGTTACATAATCAAACCACACTTCGCTGAAACTCTTCACAGAGACAAAAAGAGTGAATGTTCGATAAAGTGAACATTCAAATCAGTGAACAATGCCACAGGGAAAGGAAACACTTGGCACCTTATTAACATCACATACACCGCAATATGTCAAACCCACACAGATGGGGGGCTACACCCGTCACACTCCACTAACTTTATATACCAACTCTGAGATTGCACTATTGTGGGGAAAAGGGCAGTTTCCTAACATTGGCCAAGTCCTTCCCTTCCCTGTGGAATTTTTCATTGATGTGAACATTTGCTTTACTGAACATTTGCTCTTGTCATCAATATGAAAAGAGTTTCGGTGAAGTGTGGGTAGATTATGTGAAGTAGACCTATCCACATATATGGTTATAGTGTGATTATAGTGTGATTTCCTTTTATTCTCTTTACACTAAAACCCTGCTTATCAGTAGCTCTAATTTGCCTGATTAGTGGTGGTGTTACAGAAAGTTTTTTTTTTTTTTTTTTTTTTTAAGGTAAGGTGTAGGGTTAGCATTAGGCCGACAGCAGGTTTAGGGTTTATTTCTGTGTCAACGTCTGCTGGTGCAGAAACATTCAAATTGTTTCACATGAAATGAAAGGGAACTGTTTTTGTTTTATGAGGAAACTGGCACACATTGCCAAACAAAGTGAAGAAGCTCAAAGTGACTCTGGTGAAGCCCACCATGAATATAGGTCACCATGTCAGCATGCAATTGCTTCTCAAGAGAGGAGAATGTCTATCCAGGAACAGGTGGATATGCTAGTTATTGTACTGGCAGCCTAAAGTTCACTCTTCCACTAAAGAAGCTAATAATAATGCCATCAAAGCATATTTTGTTGATTTTTGAGAGATATGCACTCAGGAAACCTGGGTTCAGTCAGACTAAGCTAAAACTTTATCCTTACAACTTACAGCAGAAACACTATAAACTAAAACTTATATGAATATAACAGGTACTAATTATATAGGCTTCCAAAAACAAAAAGGGCTGGTGCATTTTCCTGAATGAAACACAGGCAATGAAATTTCATAAGCAGACATTTATTATATGGGCCCAATTCTAAAATACTTCCTGTTGGTGTAAATGACTTACTCTGGTGTAAACCTTAAAGTAGTAATAAATGGATTGTACTAATTGAACATTTTTTTCCAATTGCATCAAATGAACCGTTTAAAACTCAGCAACATAAGCCTATAACTAAGATTGTATAGATATCTATGAAGACATAAAAATTGTCAGCAACTGAAACAATATGTTTTAGATGAGGGAAAAGGGGTATATGTCTAAAATTTGTTTAGTAATATCTAACAAACATTTGATTTCTAACTTACATGCTGGTAATGAAAATGTGCTATGAGAATGCGCTGACTTAACTGCTGCAGTAATAGACATAGCACAATGTCTCTCTGCTAATAATAAGTTATTCAAAAATTGGTTGATGGAAAGAAATGGAACGCACTTCTAGATTCTGGCAAAATTTCTGACAGTTACTAAGGATCATGATGTCTGTGGAGTAAAAAAAGAAAGGTGGAAGTAATATGAGTCTGTGGAAGCAAGAAGTAATATCCTATAACACATGTAAAATTCAAATGCTGTTAAGTATTTCATCCTTTAATGTTGACACCTAATTTAACACACAATACTATAATTGTCCAGGAGTTTTCTGTTTCATGGCACTGTGGAATTTTCTGGGGGAAAGGAACACCATTAAATTCTCTGTGGTCAGAATATACCTCTAATAAAAGTGGGGGTGCTGGGTGCACTGGAACACTGATAGAAATATACAATATTGTTAAAGGGAAAAGGAAAGGATGAGAAAATCCATATGGAACTAAAATCTGGCTTTGGCAGGAAGGGATAGGAGAACCTGTTCATATAAGAAGCATGCTACTGAGTCTTATCACAATATATCAATTACTAAGGTAGTGAAAGAAATCACTGCAGAAAATTAAAAGGAAGAACCCATGGTGCATGATATGGAACCTTGTCAGAAGAGTTCAGTGGAGATGGAGAGACCAGTAATGATAAACCTGCAAAAAGAAAATAAAAATAAACAAACAAAAAATGAGAACCTGAACAAAGTCTTAGGATCTGATGTTGTCTTTTCTGTTCACCTTTACCTTTGGTCTTTGGATCCAAATGGATCTGACAGCTGAGAATCTTTGAATCTTCAAGCTTTGAGACTTGTCTCCTCTTCTGTACTCCTCTGCTCCCTAAAGCTCATCAGATTGAGTTTTCACCACGTAGCAGTAAAAATCTTTAAAAACTACCAGAAAGAAGAAAACTTCGTACAAATCGTGGATCAGGGAAACCAAAGGAAGCTGAAATGGTTTCTAAGTCAGACTTCAGGCTGATCCATTATTTCTACCCATTGAGACTAACCATCGTCCTACTTCCTCTTTTAACGAGTGGTTTATGTCCAAACCTAAATTCCAATATGAGGAGCACTTTCAGGGTCAAGGAGCTAACGGCGTTGTTTATTCCGAATTGGAACGGCGTTTTGAGAATGCACTCTACCGTTATCGGACTCTTGAACTGGACAATTTGTACCTTATGGAAAATCTAAATAAAGGTACTGTACCTAAGGGTTTACGGGTATTTAAATACCCTAATCAGGTTATACCCATTGAGACTAACCATCGTCCTACTTCCTCTTTTAACGAGTGGTTTATGTCCAAACCTAAATTCCAATATGAGGAGCACTTTCAGGGTCAAGGAGCTAACGGCGTTGTTTATTCCGAATTGGAACGGCGTTTTGAGAATGCACTCTACCGTTATCGGACTCTTGAACTGGACAATTTGTACCTTATGGAAAATCTAAATAAAGGTACTGTACCTAAGGGTTTACGGGTATTTAAATACCCTAATCAGGTTATATCAGGCAGCCCCTTTCACAAGGACCTCATTGAGGCCTTTGATCAATGTGGGCGTAGTATAGTAAAAGCCATTATTAAAAAGAACAATGAAGAATTGTGTATTTTACAGCAGGATATTTCTGTGTATTTTAAACGAATGTCTGATGATTTGTTATTTGATTCCAACAAATGTTATGAAATTAGAAGAGATGTTGATACACATTGCGAGACAGTTTTGAATCGCAAATACAAAAAACTAAGAAGGGATCTGTTAGAATATGAACAGGGACGACAATACCCCAGTCCGCCTCCTTTTAAACAGTCATTTTACCATCATGATCATGAATTTGGTTTTTCTTCCAACAGTCCTTCTAGGGAGGTTCCAATGGAACAGAGGGACATTACATCCCCCCATGGTGACTTTCAAGAGTCATTAGGTGAGGATGAGCCAGCCTTGCTCAGGTCCGAACGTATTCGCCAACAAGGGCAACAACCCCATAATAATTATCACCCTTTAGACCGGGCCCCTCAAGCACAGAGAGGGAGAGGGGGGTTTACTCGTGGGTGGAAGAGAAACCAGAGACAGCATTGGTAAGGAACAATGAACATGTTGTTATTCCCTTAGGAGAATATACTTTACATTCCTGTAATAATTATCACATTTATAACTACAGTGATTTTGTTATATCTGATCACTGTTTTCAGTTATTCACCAAAGGGTTTAAGTATGTTCCTAAAAAATCTAGCAATTTAATACTAGCTATTCTGGACCTAAAGCTCTTCACCCGAAAATTAAATTTGGAACATTTATTGGGTACCTCTAATGGTATTCCTGGTTTCTTTTTGAGGAGATCTAGTACATTCAATCCCCCCCTTCACCCGCAACTCAAAAATTTTGAGAAAAGGATTGAGGGTAGGTTTAGGAAGGAGTTGGGTATGGACCACTTTGTGGATAACCTAACACCACAGGAGAGACAATTACTTGAACAACTTAGGGGTGACCCTACCCTTAGGGTTATGGAACCTGATAAGGGTGGGGGGACGGTCATTATGGACAGTTTAGTCTATCAGGGTAAAATGTACGACATTCTCCATGACCATGACAAATACACCTCTGCTTCCTTGAATGAAATTAATATTTCCTATCACAAGATAGATCTGGTTGTTCAGGATTTATTGGATCAGGAGGTGATTGATTTTCAAGCTTATACCTTCCTTTCAAACACAGATCCCAGGATACCATCTATTTTTGGGATACCCAAGGTGCACAAAGACCCCATTGACCCACCTTTAAGGCCTATAGTAGCGTCCCAAGGTTCCAAGACACATCCTATATCCAAATTTTTGGATTGGAAACTGAAGGAACTATGGGGTAGGGAAGAGTACATTCTCAAAGATTCCTGGGCCTTTTTGTGTCGTGTTTCATCAGAATTACTTGTACCTAACTTGGTATTTCTAACCATCGACGTGATGGATCTTTTTTCTGTTATTCCCCACGAATTGGGTCTCGAATGGTTAGAGGAGGCCCTTTGGGAATGCCCCAATATTACTAACAATGATGTGCATACCATTACCGAATTGATGGGAGTGGTTTTAAAGAATAATTTTGTGTTCTTTTCAGGGGAATATTTCCATCAAGTGACAGGTGTGTCAATGGGGGCAAATTGTGCACCTACCTATGCTGATATTATTATGTACATTTGGGAAAAGAAATTCATCCTGGATAGCCCCTTTTCTAAATCTTGGAATTTCTATGTTAGATTCCTTGATGATGTTTGTATTTTTTGGACGGGTCCTGTGGATGATATAGCAAACTTTATTCAGTACATCCATACAACCACCAATTTTTTAAAGTTTACACACCACATTTTTCAACATAGTGTAAACTATTTGGACGTGACACTTACCATGGTTGATGGTGGGTTCAAATCTAGCATCTATCGTAAACCCACATTTTCCAATGGTTATTTACATTATCAGAGTTCCCACCCCAATTTTCAAAAAAGGGGGATACTCAAGGGGCAATACGTTCGTATTTCCAGGATGACTTCCCTAGATGTTGATTATCAGCAGGAATGTGGTATACTACAAAATCTATTTCTAGAAAGGGGTTACCCTGTATCATTGATTAAGGCTGTTGAAGAGGAGGTTACTTTGGCTAGGTCATCTAGATTTGCTCCTATATTGGGTAGGTCTGGTGCTAACATCGTAGATAGTTTTACATCTAATAAAACTGACCAGTTTGCAAGTAGTTTTACCTTTATTACTCAGTTTAGTGGAAACGCCTTCCACATAAGAAATATTGTGGAAAAGGAATGGGGCACATTTAAGGAGTTGACTGACCTAGATACTTTCAAGGGTAGGGATGTTAAAACCGTGTTTAGGAGGGGTATTAACATAAAAAAAACCCTAGAACAACAAGATGTTTCCATCTTGTACTCCAGACCTAATTCAGGGGTTTACAAGTGTGGTCATTGTTCCTCTTGCAAGTACATACTTCAGGCCAGTCATGTGTTTTTGGAAAGTAGAGGTAGGGACATAAAGGCCAGGGGTCATTATAATTGCAAGACTGGTGGTTTGGTTTATCTGGCCATATGCCAACAATGTCCAGCGTTTTACGTTGGCAAAACCGAAAGGTTATTTTCTAGGCGCATATATGAGCACATTTACGATATTTCTAAGTGCAAAAACACCAGTGCCTTGTATAAACATACCACCACATGCAAAAACGCCAAGTTCTTGTTTTTTGTTTTGGAGGTAGTTTCAAAGGACATCAGGGGGGGTCCATGGGAGGCACGCCTTGCCCACAAAGAAACGTACTGGCAGATTTTGTTGGAGGCTAACAGATCCCCTGGTCTCAATGAATCTATTTCGATTGTTCCGTACTTAAAAATTAAGGCACAACACATTTAGGTAAATTGTGCACAAGTTGTTTTTATTACTTGTACTATTTATTTTGTTGATTGTATAAGTAAATTAACATTGTTACGTGTTTTATTGAATTTTATAAGTTACATCTAAGAATTTTTTTAGTTAGTTTTTTATTTTAATATTTTGTATTTGTGGTTTAAATGGTCCAGGATATACTTGTTATATTCCAATTCATGTAGGTACATTCATTTGTTGGAAAATGCCTTTTTATTAAGTCTCTTTGACTTTAAACATTTTTAAAATTGATTCATCAATTAATCAATTAGTGTTTTTGCTAAAGTATTTAAACTGGTTGAATGCAGGATATTGTTGTATCTGATGAAGTCTTTCCAATAGACGAAAACGTGTGTGGAGTTTATTGCTGGAGTCTTTTTGACACGTTAATAAAATCTTTTTGGATTACTTTGCCTGATTGTGAGCTGTATCTGCCTAAACTACTGGACTGGTGTGGCTGCCTTCTTTGTTGAGGATTGTTTTATTGCAGCGTTTGTTTATGAGTCTGTGGAAGCAAGAAGTAATATCCTATAACACATGTAAAATTCAAATGCTGTTAAGTATTTCATCCTTTATTGTTGACACCTAATTTAACACACAATACTATAATTGTCCAGGAGTTTTCTGTTTCATGGCACTGTGGAATTTTCTGGGGGAAAGGAACACCATTAGATTCTCTGTGGTCAGAATATACCTCTAATAAAAGTGGGGGTGCTGGGTGCACTGGAACACTGATAGAAATATACAATATTGTTAAAGGGAAAAGGAAAGGATGAGAAAATCCATATGGAACTAAAATCTGGCTTTGGCAGGAAGGGATAGGAGAACCTGTTCATATAAGAAGCATGCTACTGAGTCTTATCACAATATATCAATTACTAAGGTAGTGAAAGAAATCACTGCAGAAAATTAAAAGGAAGAACCCATGGTGCATGATATGGAACCTTGTCAGAAGAGTTCAGTGGAGATGGAGAGACCAGTAATGATAAACCTGCAAAAAGAAAATAAAAATAAACAAACAAAAAATGAGAACCTGAACAAAGTCTTAGGATCTGATGTTGTCTTTTCTGTTCACCTTTACCTTTGGTCTTTGGATCCAAATGGATCTGACAGCTGAGAATCTTTGAATCTTCAAGCTTTGAGACTTGTCTCCTCTTCTGTACTCCTCTGCTCCCTAAAGCTCATCAGATTGAGTTTTCACCACGTAGCAGTAAAAATCTTTAAAAACTACCAGAAAGAAGAAAACTTCATACAAATCGTGGATCAGGGAAACCAAAGGAAGCTGAAATGGTTTCTAAGTCAGACTTCAGGCTGATCTATTATTTCTACCCACAGTCTGTACATTTTCATTTTCTCTCCATGATACCAAAAACAGAGGGCTAGTCAGAAACAGGACTCATTGGTAAGTACTTAAAGAAACTGAATTTACCGAGGTAAAAGTAAAGGAACTGACAAATCCAAAAGTAGAAGAAAAGAACTGTGACTCTCATGAGTTGCCTTTTGTAGAGGAAGGCATCAAAGATATTTATACCTGTATAAACTATGGTAGTGAAAGACTATGAAAATTTCCCTGCAGTTTGCTAGAATGCCAAAAGGCAGTACCGTATTGTGGTTACAGAAACCCACTGATACTTATGTCTGTTATTAAAATTCCATTTGAGTGGATAACTATGGATCTTGTAAATCCACTGGTAAACTACTGCATAGTACAGGTTATCAGTACATTCTAGTGATTAATGACTATGTCACTATGATTCCTGAAGAAGTACCTCTGCAAAAAGTCACTGGTAAGTCAAAATTAGTATTACTTTAGTCCAAGGTATGGATTCCCAATAAATATTCTCAGACCATGAAAATCAGCTTTGCTAGTTTTCTAAAGTAAACTGTTAAAAACTACAAAGACAGAGACTGATGAAAGAGAAAAGTTATAGATCAAACTGGTGGAATGCTGAAGAGGAAAAAAGGAACTATTGTAAAACTTAACAGAGGTAGAAAAAAATAACAACTGAGACTGTGTTTAGGAATGAAATGGAATCCAAGAATGCTGGATGAACAAGGTTCAGTAGGAAGAGTTGCTACTGTTGTTGTTGTTGAAGGAAAATCTGTAGTTGTGACTGGAAAAGTTACACAAATGACTTGTGTGGCAATACTTTGTGTGGAAATCAGACGCCTTCAGAAACTTGAAAATACATTTACTGAAAATATATTTTGTTGGGACTTCAACATCCATGTTTGGAGATACAGGATAGAAGAGCATTGATGAATTTAGGCAAATAAAGTCTATATAACATTTATTTGAGCAAGCTAAGTGTATCCATGCATCTTATGGCCTTTGGGGGAAAAAGAAAACCATTTGCATTATTTGTGGTACATAACCTATCTTTATTGAATGCAAATAAAATAAAAAATAATATATATGTATATATCTATATCTATATTGATATCTATCTATCTATCTATATACCTATATGGATTCACTTTATAATCTCGAACTACTGAAATCTCAAATTTCAGTATTCCAAGACTATAAAGCCAAACATTCACAATATCAAAACCCAAAAGCACGAAATTCAAAATCACGACTTTTAAATACACCCTCCACCACACAAACATACATACACCTTCCTCCCCACATTACAACAAACCAACAAAACACACACAAACACAACAACATAAATACACACACCTACCCTACATATAAGAAGGGGGGCAAGCCCTCCTGCACCCCCCACACCTCTGCTATTTATATATACTAACTCCGAGGTCACACTAAAAAGACAAAGACACTAAACCCACCACTACATACTCTATATTCCCCTTGCACAAACACACATCACATACGTACAAACACCACCACTCTCAACACTTACACACTCACATTCTTACCTACTTACCCTAACCTACACCAAAAACTTCCCAACACACTCATATACACTCAAATCCCTACCCCAAATCCTTAAAAAAACAGCACTTACATGAATCTCCAGCTATAACCACACAACGGCAGACAGACCATATCCCACAGCACACCGAACTTTATAAATACAGCAAATCCAATGTAGCATGCCACCACAACTGTGGATTCGACATTTCAAATTCGATCAAGTCCAGTTTTGCTCAACTGCACTTTCGGCACTTTCATCTCGAGATACTGATTTTGAGATAGTAAAGTGCTTACACACACACACACACACTCACACACACACACACACACACACACACACACACACACACACACACACACACACACACACACGCACACATGCACACACACCACACAGCAGCACACACAACACACACCCACACACACACACCCACACACACCCACACACACGCACACACACACACACACACACACACACACACACACACACACACACACACACACACACACACACACACACACACACACACACATATAGATAGATAGACAAAAAAATCAAAGAATGGGCACTGTGTAATGGTAGATGGAAATGGTTTGTTTAACTTCAAAGAGGCTGTTTAAAGTCAGTACATGTGCCCTCGGGTTCAGTGGACAATAAATGGAAAGGTAATGTTGATAGATTCATAGGTACTAACTAGGCTATTGAACTGTGAGGAATGTAAGAAGCCCAGCCTTACAGTCCTATGGTAGTTTTCAGCCCTTGTATTTTCTGTATGAGTAACCCAGAGGAGGACAGAGCAAGGAATGGTGAGATGTTTACTTGTTTCCCTTATTGGTAAGGGACATGAGTACAAAATCAGGGATAGGTCAGTGAGGAGGAACAATGAGAAATACGTTTGCTGGAATGAAAGAGGGAGGTGAGTGAAGCCATCAAGCATCTGAATTGAGGTAAAGCAAGTGGGCTAGATAGGTTCTCCACTAATTTTCTATAAGACTGGGTTTTCAGGCAAGTGGTGCAGTAATAGATCGTTTTAATGATACCACAGAAGAAGGGAGATTAACTAATTCTCTTGAAGTGGCCACTGCAATTGTATTGTATAAATAGAATGGAAAAAAGATGGATGTCAAAAATCATTAGTCTATATCTTTTGTTTTTCAAAGTAAAAATTAAATTCTGCTCATATTTAGATAATATCAGAAAAAGGTTTTCTCAGAATAATTGGGAGATGAGAAAATGGTATTTATTAAAGATCGATTAGCCATGGACCAATGACATACTCTTATAATTTCTTTTGAAATGGACTAAAGAAAATAGCAAAGAAAAAGCAGGAATTGTGTTAATGGCATCCAGAAGACAACTGACTGAATTTGATGGGATTTCTTGATAGGTACTCTGAAAGTGACTAATGGGTGAAGGGAGTAAAAACCCTCTATAGTACCTCAAAACTGAAATTATATATCAATGGTGGACTTACATAAGAAATAACATTAGAAAGAGGAACACGTTGGGTCTGTCCATTATCACGATGATTATATTTAATGGTCATTGAATGCTTGGTACCCTAGAATAAGGGAAAGGTGGATGAGGCAATGTAGTGAATGGCAAAGGTGCATCATACATCTGTTTGCAGATGAATGCTTGATGCTGCTTGAGGATGTAGCTGCACAATCACTGGGGATATTGGAGATGCTCCATAGTTTTGGTACAGTGTCTAGGCGGTGAATGTATTTGGGACTAAAGGTGTATAAAATAGTAACTTAAATCAGACATCAAAACTGGGTGGAGCTGAAAACAAGGCTAAGGAAAATTCTAGACACATAGACAAGTAGATTTTCCACACTTTGGGGTAGAATGGAAATAGTTTGTACAATGATTCTTCTATATGCATTCTGTTTTAGGCAGTATACACAGATTAGTCCACTTAGTGAAATTATATGGGGTATCCAACTGATATGTGACAGATTTATATGAGAAAGCAACAGAGAAATAATCATAAAGTATAGGCTTAGGGCTCAGGAGAAAATGGGAGGATAGGGCCCCCCAGATTTCAGGTGACATGTCACTATTGTAAGTATCGTTCAAAGGCTCTGAGGTGTAGAAAATATATATTTGTCATGGGTTGTCTGAGGAAATGGTTGGAAGAATGGATATAGGAAGACAGTGCACAAGACAGATGACAGTACTGGCAAGATGATGCATAGGCTGTTAGGTTGTAAGTTTCAACTGACAGATGAAGGAGGAAGAAGAATTAAAAGATCTACAGGGAGCTTATCCAAAGAGATTGGTGGAGAATCTGGAATTTTGGAAAGAAAAGGGCATTAGGAAGGTGAGGGACCTACGGGAACGATGACCAGATGAATGTATATCCTTTCCTGTCTCAAAGAATTTATTTATTTATTTATTTATTTATATTTGTTGACCGGGAGTGTCCGACTGGTCGTAGGTCCATTTTCAGCGGAGGCCCAGGGAGAAAAGCTCCACAGTTAAAATAAACAGACAGTAGTTACATTGGATTACATAGCGATTAACAATTTGACATAGCAATTACTTACAACATATTTACAGATGAAGAACATAGTACATCAGTAGACAACTAGAATCTTTATCTGTGAAGTACATAACAGACATTAATAAATGTTACAAAAAGAAGTTCCTGCTGTATAATAAGTACTGGCTTATGAGCATCTGAGCTTGCTATAATCAAGGTAGTTAGTGGAGTGGAATGGAGGTAATTGTGGGTGGAAGGGAGTTCCATAAGAAAAAGTATAATTTGTAGAAAGGGGAGTGTCTGGAAGTTTATACAGCAGGATGAGTTTAGATCTGGATGCAGAAATTATGGAAAGAGCGTGCACAATGGCTGGCAAGGAAATTCAAGAGTAGGTTTCAGTGATGGGTAGACTGACCAAGGAATGTGACAAGAGTGAGTGATGCAACAAGAGAAATGGTAGCTATAGTGGGGTAGGTGTGGTTAGTAATAAGTACAGCTACAGTGATTGCCGAAGGTAAGGTACACAGTACCCAATAGGGGTAACTTTCTGAAAATTGAAGGGTGAGGAAAACTATTACCTGAAACTTCAAATCATATGATTAATTTAGTGGAAAATGTCAATGGGGGAAACCTTCTGGAAGAAATGTCATAGTCCAGTTTATGTAGGCTGTTTTGGTTATACGTCAGGTGTGAATGTGCAGAGAAACAAAGAAATTATGTCAAATGAATTAGGATATAAATGTGTACTAGGTTATCAATACCATGAATAAGAGGATGCATAGTTTGATAGGCAACTGTGAAATGCATATTATGTGATGAAAGAATTTTATTACATATCAATCAATAAAACTTACAAAATTAAACAAATAAATGCTTCTTCATTTTGTTTATCACATATCTTTAACTGTTATTTCAAGGGTATATTGCTGTTCATCACTGAAGGAACAATTATATTATAATAAAAAAGAATATAAGTTACTTCAATAAAACAAACTCTTAGAAGATTGTTTTTGTTTGTTTGTTTGTTTGTTTGTTTTTCTTTTCTATCTGCTACATATCTGGAGGTTGCTGGAGACGGTCTCAGTAAACAGCTTTGTTTTATTTGTTTTACTTTAATCAAAAAGCAGAAATGTTGCATGGATACCAGTATTATTATTATTATTATTATTATTTTAAACCTTGCCTGTCTTGCAGGATGCAAGAAAGAATGGCCTGTTGTTAAGGAGGAAACATCAAACTGTGAGAAGCTTGTGCAAACTACTAGAAAACATCCTTCTTATTAAATGTTCTGTAGGATGTTACAGTAAATCATCAAAGATTATTATATTACAAGTGAAAGAAATGTTTCTGAGGAACAAAAATTATTTATGACTCGTAGCAGTTTCATAAGAATGCAGATTCCCACTCATTGTATTATCTAATGGTAAAAAATCAGTGTAAAAAAGTATTATAACAAAATTAGGAATAATTACCACCGGGTCTGAAAATGATGCTATGAATGAATCCTTAAACTGAAATTCCTAAGAGTTTATGTCAGTTGTCTTATTCCCTGAATTCAATGTATAACATTAAAAAATAAAAGCATTTTTAACATTAAACCAGTCCAGAAGAAACTGATCAAAGTTTTGCAACAACTGTAACTCTGCAAATTATATTGTGTACGAATCCAGCATGGCTCTCTCCGTCATTGCTAGGAAATCATTGAGGCCTTGGCAACAAACAAATCATTTGTTATTCTGAGACACAAAAGGGTCTGGGTATCATGGCAGCTGGGCTTGGCAGCAGTGACCAAAGGTAATGGGTTCAGTTTAGCAAAACTCACAAAACTCTGCACTTGAAAATATAGGAAAGTCATTTTCTTCACTCTGGGGCACACGTGCTGAGTCAAATTCTTTTTAAGGGTTAATTTTGTGTTCGTCTACACTTCTTGGCTCCCCTACACATGCTTGAGGTGAAATTGCTTGAGCGTCAGTAGCACACAGGAAAAAAAAAGACAAACACCATAATGCCAAACACTGATTCCCATAGGAAATCATTGCTGGTTTGGTTCCAAAGTATGCACTAGCAAAGATTCACTTGTTTAGGGAGTTTTCTCCCTTTTCAAGTTAGTGAGACTGTAGAGTTGGTATACATAAGTTTGGGAATGGGAGGGGGGGGGGCTTGCCCCCTATAAAAACACTTAAAAAAAGAATTTTTTACCTTTCTGAGTTTTGCTCGTCAGCTTCTAGGAAGTCAGAGTTTCAGAGTAGAACCGTACTTCGTATATCCAATATGCAGTTACTGGCATGTAGTTATATAAGCACAAAGCAAATCTTGTTTCATCTTTTGCAAATAAAATTTACACTGCTAGCATTACTACTTAATCTCATCTTTAACAACTGAAAATATCATGGAGAAAACTATAGCATATGTTTAAATGTAAAATTGTTGAATTGATGTTAATGGCTCTGAACAAGTGGCAACAATACAATCCCCTTCCAGTAATTCTATTTTTATAATAAAAAACTTCAGCCAAAAGCGGAGGGGGTGATTGTCATGCATTGTTTATATTTATGATGTCAGCATTTTGGAACCTTTTTCTGATCCTGAGTTTTCTTAAAATCATTCAGTAGTCATATAAGTGTTATGAAACAGGAAACAGATGTATATTTATTTGAATTGCTGAAGGCTGGAGCTGTAACATAATGCATGACATTTTCTAACACAGACACAGATGCAATTGGCAGGTATTTTTGGCCTGCTAATATGCATAATTAAAACCTGACCTTTAAGACCTTTTTATTAGCAAATGGCTCACTTAAAGAACTTCTGACTAAATTTGTAGATGGGTGCATTAAGGGTTTTGTCCAAATGTGGCCAGCATATGTTTTTGGACCCAGGGGATTTAATTTGCACCATTAGTGATGTTTGTATTACTGTCTGTGACTAATACATTTGCTACTGGGGTTATAAGCTGCCTTTTTACCATTATACTTCAATACACAGAAGGCCTCCAAAATTTAAAATAAAAATTATGCTTGACACATGGATATTCTAACATCTTTATTTCAGATTTTGTTATTACTGGAGTTTCTTCTCTGGGACAAAGTTACTATCAGACACAAAGTGCATCAATGGCACATAATTATGGCTCTGTTTTTTCAAAGATGGCATGTATTTAACCATCAGAATCTTTTTGTGTTTACAGTCTAACTTTATAAATACTTAGTGGTTAAATAAATATAGTCTAAAGACTGGTACAAGAAACATTATTTTAGTGTGTTCTGTTTAGCAGAAAGATTTCAGCAGAAGTTCACATCATCTATAATCATATACAACCATGATGAAGTCGCATATATTTACTTGCTGAGTATTGCTCTTGAAAAAGGTGTTTATCCAGAGCTGTCTTTACTTATTGTTTAAGGAATTTAACTAAAACCTATTCAATGTTCTTTTTGTCTTCAATAATGGAGTAATGCACATAGGCAAAATATCCATCCAAGAAACCAGTGTTTTGGCATAAGGGGAGACACAGATTGCTTAGAAAACCAGCTGTTGGTGATATACACTGCATATTGATGGCAGTTCATACGTTTTGGAAGATGGATCACTGATTGCCTTACTACTGCATAACATTAGAAGATGGCATGTTATTTACCATTGCTATGATGCATAACATTAGAAGACGGCATGTTATTTACCATTGCAATGATGAGTAGAAGCTTTACTGCCTTTTGGTAGGATCTTTCCATGTGATATCATCTTAGGTACTCTACACTACTCTTACAGAAGATACATAGCATGTACACTATGCCCACATTACAATGTTTCCTAGTGGCTAAAACCAGATGGCCTCTCTCCTTTCTCCATCTGTTTAACCAGGACAGATGTATAAATTGGTTATTTCCTGATGTTGAACAGAAACCTATCTGATGAACAGTAACACTCAATTTGATAATAGGCAACAGCTAGCAAGAACATACAGGACTGTTCTGAATAAAGCCCAGTAGGTGAAATTTAACATCTTGTTAGGTAAAAAGGCATGGAAAAGAATTATGTAACATTACATTTTACATATGATACTATAACATACAGCTATTGGCAAACAGGACTGCAATGCTCCAGGAGAAACTATGTCACAGTGACACTAAAGTTCTGTCTGCTTAAAATTTATGTTCCTTTTTTCTAGAATGTGGATAAATAAACAGTAGTGTACCAGCAGCATGTCACATTACTTGTTACCAAAATGAATCATTTTATGTCTCAGTCCAGTGCAAGCTGGATAATAATGTACCTATGCAAGATCATACCAAATGGTACTTCACAAATACTGGCTAAAGACCTAAGTATAATATAGATCATTCTTTCAGCACACATACAGTATAACAAGCAAATATGAATGTGGAGTCAACAAATTTTGTTTACAACATTCAGCTGATTTTAGTTTCTACCATAAAAATAAATATTTAATGAAACATTTTCTGTAATTAGCATATCAGGGTTAGAATACAGTAGGACTAAATGAATTAACAATTACAGAAAAATTACCTATGATGTGTCGTTGTAATTGGGGAGGGGCAGTTATAGTTCTATAATTCAAAGTATGCAATCATGCTAACTGGTAGAGATTGTGCAGAGCAACAAAAGCATTTTCCAGCTGCCTTATAGACTCCTTACAATTTATGCTAGTAAAGGACAATGACAGTTTTCAGATATTTTTGTAGCATAGTATTTAGGCTGATTTCTGCTGTGTTTGAGATATTTAATATATTCAACAAGAGTCCTTATTACTGAGCATACCAAAGCTATTAATTATTTTGCCACGGAGATATCAAACACGACAGTATTGTAGTTATTTTCATACTGTTATGTTATCTGTATCAGTAATGATTTCATAGTATGTTACTATGCTGAGTATAATGTAACAATTTATCTGTAATGATTTCATACTATGCTACTATGGTGAGTATAATGTAACAACGTATCTGTAATGATGTCATAGTATGTTACTATGGTGAGTATAATGTAACAACTTATCTGTAATGATTTCATAGTCTGCTACTATGCTGAGTATAATGTAACAATTTATCTGTAATGATGTCATAGTATGTTACTATGCTGAGTATAATGTAACAACTTATCTGTAATGATTTCATAGTCTGCTACTATGCTGAGTATAATGTAACAACTTATCTGTAATGATGTCATAGTATGTTACTATGCTGAGTATAATGTAACAACTTATCTGTAATGATTTCACAGTATGCTACTATGCTGAGTATAATGTAACAACTTATCTGTAATGATGTCATAGTATGCTACTATGGTGAGTATAATGTAGCAACTTATCCATAATGATTTCATACTATGCTACTATGCTGAGTATAATGTAACAACTTATCTGTAATGATTTCATAATATGTTACTATGCTGAGTATAATGTAACAACTTATCTGTAATGATGTCATAGTATGTTACTATGCTGAGAATAATGTAACAACTTATCTGTAATGATTTCATAGTATGCTACTATGGTGAGTATAATGTAACAACTATAATAACCCTAACATGGACTCCCTGTTGTAATTCAGAGAACCATATCTGTGAGTTCTTGAATGATGAAAAAAGTATGAAAGTACAGGAGGACAGTGAATATTGACAATTACTGCTCTCCTTTAAAGTTCCTTGTCCTCTGCAACACAGCATTAACTCTGAAATTTCCAGACCTCAGGGAGACAGAATAATCCAAGACATAGTGATCTCAGACTCAAAATATGTAAACCAGCATTTTCACACATTCAGTTTCTCTGCTTTGGGACTTGCACAAACAAATCTCAATATTATAAATGGTTGTCTCTTGTCTTGTGTTGAATGATCCAAATAGTAAACAAGCAACTATGTTATACTTTTTTTGCTTATCTGCCACAGTTGCCTGCCGGTCATCAGTAACATCTCAGCCAACTGAGCTATTCATTCCCTCTTCACCAAAGGCAAGAGTCATCTGAGAGGGTTTATCATTTAGGCAGGCACTGATGGTGGTTTCAGAGTTTATACTGAATTTTTGCAACCCTGATATTCCCAACACATACTCAGCCATGTGAAGAGGTAGAGTGTATAATGGGCTAACATGAAGGACGCTTCTTCACTTCTACCTGGGTTGTGGTCTTCAAGCAACCTTGTCCACCAACCTTGAAGCATAAGAGGTGTTTCTTTCCAGATGTCCACCAGAGAAATTACACATGTCCAGTGTGTTTCTGATTAGACACAACCCTCCTTTCCACCCTCTGTGAAAGGCAAGGGGGCCATGTGCCTTCCCCTCCTCTCCATCCCTGTCTGGCTGCTTTTGCACCAAGGTCACTAATTAAAGTTCAGTCTCCTGGGATGCAGTTAGGGCTCTACCATGGTACCCCTCCTATGATGTTACAATTTCAGGAAATGATGCATAGCTCAGTGGGCTGCTACAGTGCTACATAAAAATAAGGAAGCCTTTTTTGGCACAACATGCAAGAAAATACTAACTAGGAGATTGAGATTTTTGGCAAAAAGTCAATTAAAGTGGTGCTGCGGGGCAAAGCTCTTACAATAATGCAGTTTAATCTTGCAGTGCACATAGTGTGATAACAACAGTGGAAACGGTCAGCAAATTCTCCTTTACAGAATGCAATAGCAATTACAATTTGTTCCACAAAAATATTTGATTCTATATTTGTTATGATTGGCATTAGCCTTTAGAGTACATCAGGCTAAAATGTCACATTAAGGAACACAGTGGAAAGGCATATGATATGGGGTTACATGTAGTGGGCAGTCAAAGTATCTGTTTGTGAAGTAGTAGTTAATTATATTTAATCCTCAAACAAGCTAACTGCACCATATTAGCTATCTGGCTTGTGGCAGTGTGCGGAGCAAGAAGAAAAGCATTTTTCAGCTGCCTGCTAGAGTTTTTTATGATTTCTGGTAGCTAAACATTGCTTAAGAATTAAACATAATGGCACAATGCTGTTGCATTCTAGATGAGAATTATTTATGAATGACAGTCATGCAGGAGAACTATTTATGAATGATAGTCATGCCAAGGGCAGATCATCAGACACTGTCTGCTACATGAATATAACTTTGAGATGAGTTATCCTTACAGCCAAGTTGGAAAGTTACACCTGTTACAACACCATGGAAGAATGCTATTAAGAACAGCAAAGAATTCTAGAGACAGTTATAAAACTACTCATCAAGAAAACTTCTTGGCACACAATCCTGTTCTTGTGTTATCCATTCAGTAAATAAAGCTGTACAAAATGTAGTCTAGGAGTCCCAATGAAGACAAAATACAGTTATTTGCAGGTGTCTGGAAGGAAACATTTCTGGATTTTATGCAGGTCCACAATAACTGCCACTTATCACAAAAGGATTGATGAAGATAAGATGTAAGGTGTTCGTAAAGAAAACCATAGGATCATTAAAGACCAGAAAAAAAAGCAGTTGGGGAAAAATTAAGGTAGATTATTTCTTTGCAATATTTTTTCTCTTCTGCTTAATGAACAGTGTACAATTGGAGGTCATTTTTCTTAAGCCCTACCATTTTCCATGCAAGCCCAAAATTGTGTCAAAGATGAGCACACAATGGTGATGTATGAAATCTTTGTCACTCACTTCCTTGTGTAGATGCTGTTCCCGTGAAGCTCCACCCACCATTGAAGGCAGGTACTTCCATCTCTGTCATCTACCAAGGATTTAATGGTGGAGAATACATGCTGTGACATATGCCTCCAATGTTCCACCCCTGACAGTGATGAGCAGTATCAGCCCTATTGTTTTACTTCCACCCCCTGCTGTCTCTTGTGATGCTGGGCTGCTAATCAAACTTAGTCATTTAGGTCATACTCAGGGCTCCACCATTTTATGCCACTTAGCTTGCTAAACCAAAGCATAATTTGTAAAGAGATTAGTAAGTTTACAGTTAATAATTCACTGGTTCTTCCTACAGCAGGCACATTGGCACAGAAACAAGAAGTCAATCTGCACCAAGGGTGACCTGGTTTCCATTAACAGCTTAGGTATATGAGAGGTAATCACATAAGGCAAGCAGTAACCATCCAGTAGCCTGCTTACCTTGTTTAATGAAATCTTGATTTGATGAGAGTCGCACCTCATGTTGGCTGGGGCATGAACTTAGAGAAGTACAGAGAGGAAGTCAATAATGGTGATGTAGAAAGTAATGTGCATGACTACATTGGGTTCCTATGATGTGATCAAATGCTAGAAATAGCAAACGCTTATTTCTCAAACCCAAATGGATGAATCCACAGAATATCAAAGAAATGGATCAGTGAATTTTTTCCCAGGGAAAAAATTCAGTGGGCTGTTCTCTGGACTTTGCTGTTTTCTTCACTGTGGTGCGACGTCAGAGTTGGTATATTTAAGGTGGGATGTGTGGTTGGGCACAGCCCCACCACATTGGGGGGTGAGGGGGATGTTGCCTGTAAATTTTTATTTTTTTTTTTGGATCAGCAAATTTTTTCCCTCTGAAAAAATTCACTGATCTGTGCCTTCGACAATTTGTGGTTTCATGCATTTGGGTTTGATAATATATCGTTTATATATAGTATCACTATTTCTAGCATTTGATCATATAGTATGAACCCGACTACATCCTTCATGGCCTCATTGCATGCCTTGTGCAAGCTCATCAAAACATAAAAGTAGGGCAAAAAAATATCCTGTAAAAAGTTGAACCTCAAGAGATAATAACCCAACATGGCTTGATTTTTCAGCCCTCCAATAATGACTAATTCCAGTCTGAATGGAAAAATGAAGGAGTCACTGGAGCAGTGAGGTGGTCTTTATTGTCATACGTGCATGACACAAAAAGAATGAAAAAAAAATCCAAGGTTCTTCTTTATTAGAGCATTTTCTGATGTTTCGTCTTCCAGCTTTCTGTCTCTTCTGCTTTCATGGAAACTATAAAATATAGTCCTAAGAGTGAGGAAGTTTATGGTAACATGTTTAACAAAAAGGATGCATTACTTTATAATGAATGACAAATGTAATATTTGTCTTACTATAGGTCAGCATACAATTAAAAAAGATATTTATGAAAAGTATTCCCTTGATGCATTGGTTGTATTAACTGATGTTGTAGCTTGACTGATCATTTCTCCTATTTACTTCTTTTCAGCAGGTTAACTCACACTGTTTGCAGGATGCATGTCTCATTCTCTCCGTAACACATCTGGTATCTCTGCCACATGGAGAGACGTTGAAATATGCTGCCCTTGTTCTTTTGTCCCTGGGAAGCAGTCCCTTGCTATTTGTTTGCCTCACTATGTCACACTGCAGAAGTACTGCAGTGAGTAGACAGGCATTGATTGTGGCTAAGATCTTTTAAGAAAGATACAGTTTATGTTAAATGAAACTAAACAGATGTAAAGTGCTTTGTATGTGCTATGTTCCTAAATTGTCAGAAAATCACAGAGTTGTGTAAAATTCTGTAGATTTACCTTTACATAGGACATGAGAAGAAGTGCACTGTGTTATTAATTTCCCTTTTATAATGCATTTGTAGTTGTATAATTCAGACTACAGTATTCTCTTAAGTTTTCCTTTATGGCAAACTGGTTACTACAATGACTTGCCATAGAAAACTAAACCATAATGACTGGTAGTGCATGTCAGGATAAAGATCAAAGCCTATGCTAGGGGTCAATATCACAAAGATCCTCATACTGAGACAGCATTTAGATGACTATTAACTGCTTTTCCATGCTTATCCTGCACAGCAATCGGCAGCACTAGAAGCTGAATTACACCTGTAGGTGGATAAGTTGGAAGTGTAAGACAGTGCAGGGAAAAACCTTATGTTCTATATTATTCAGTAGTGTTTTCTATCAGCTAAACTACCTCCTGGTAAAGAACTGTGTTGCCTGTTCATGTGCAATCAATATAAAAAAGTACAGGCTGCACCTGTGACACAGGCTGATAAAGCCCCTCTACTGCCTAGGTGACCTGAATTTGAATAGCAGCTCAAGCGTTTGATGATGTAGACAAGGAGGACTGGTGCTCCCATTCTGGGAAAGGGTGCATACTTGGGACAAATTGATGTGGTTGGTTCCTCTGTTGGTGACTAGGCAGCACTGATGGTGGGTGGGGGGGCAGACCTGCCAATGTTAACATCTTACAGAAGTGGAGGGATGGCATGGCACAACACTGACATCCATTACACATGCCGTTCATATAGTGTTATTGGGCCATGCTGGAGGTCAGAATTAGGAGAAAGCACTCCTTTGCAGCGGTGTGATGCTTGCCCAAGTAACACTATATACTTAATAGCATCAGCATGGGTCAGAATTAATTGGGAGAGTCTGGTTGGGTTTAGTAGACTCGATGGATGAAGAGAGTATATATGTGTATATATATATATACATATATATATATATATATATATATATATATATATATATATATATATATATATATATACAAAATCCAACGATTGGTGCACAAAGCAAGGCTCCGAAAGATCGGAACTGTTCACGGGTGTAACCAAACACTGCAAAACACAAACCCAGCACTAGTCCACATCCAGCAATATGCAATAAAACTGTAGGAACCACAGGATTGATGGTTGTACTGCTTTATTAAGTCCACAGTAATAGCAGCATCAATTGCATCCTCACGACGTCAACCAAGCAAGCAAACCGGTTTCACCTCATAGGCATCATCAGTGCTACATAATCCCAGAGGTCACTCCAACAATCCTTTATATACATATCCCATTAATGATTTAAAGTAACGCCATGTGAAATACATGTAATAACAAAGAAATATATACTCCAAAAGGGAAACACACACACACACACACACACACACACACACATATATATATATATATATACATATATATATATATATATATATATATATAGGTTCATAGGTTCATAGGTTCATACTAGGCTATCTGCCCTAGGGCATTTATAAGCCTAGCCAGAGTATGTTTGGCTTTCACCACCCATTTTAAATTAATTTTGCTATGCCCTTTTTCAAGGTTAGTATACTGTGCCTCTGTCTAACAGTGACACAGAAGTGATACCCGGGGTAAACCTACAATCTCCCATCCACTCATCAAGATTCCTCTTGAAGAGAGTCAATGAGGGACTCTGCCTAACCTGGACTGGGATTTTATTCCAGAGTGAAGGGAGCCTCTGGGTTATGAATCTGTCCCTCCAGCATGTCCTATTTATTTCAGTGCTGAGGTTCAAGTCTCTCGAGCGTGTAGCTTGATGGGATTTGGATTTTTTGAGGTGCAGCATGTCCCTTAATTCTGGGTTGGACATGGCTTTATATGTCAGGCACAGGTCACCTCTGAGCAGGCGGTATGCCACTGAGTAGAGCTGGAGTTTCTTTAACCGGGCAGCATATGGCATCTGTTTGAGCCCTTTGATCCTCTTGGTGAGGTACTTTTGGGGTCTTTCCAGTTGCTGCAGGTGTTTGGTAAGGTACATCCCAAAAGGGGCATTGTACTCGATTATGGGCCTGATGAGGGATGAGTAAAGAGGCATGATGACCTCCCCCAATCTAGATGTGAATCCCTTCATGATTAGGTGGGCTATATAAAATGATGTTCTAACCACTTTGGCCACGTGGTTGTCAAATGAGAGATTGCTATCAACTTGGGTCCCCAGGTCCCTAATTACTTCTTCTGTACTTAATGGATTAGCACCTATGTGGTAATTTGTGGGCACTTTATTTTTGCCAAAGGGGATGACTATACACTTTTGGCATTTAGCTTGAGGCCATGGCTCTGGCACCAGTTGTCTGTTTCTATGAGGCCCTTTTGGAGGATGCTTGTGTCGGCTGGAGAGTCGATTATGGTGCCCAGTTTGCAGTCATCTGTGAACTTGGTCAGCCACAGTCCTTCTGTGTTGGCCTGTACCTCCGAGAAATATATACCGAACAAGAGAGGTCCCAGGACTGAGCCTTGTGGGACGCCACTTGTAACTGGTTTGGAGTCTGACATGGCTCCAGCAATTCTAACCATGTGGGTTCTGTCCTTGAGCCAGTTTGCAACCCATCTAGTGACATAGGGGTTTATATTTAAGCTGGTGAGCTTATCTATAATGCTCGAGTGGGGTATTGTATCGAAGGCTTTTGCGAGGTCCAGGTAGGCTGTGTGGACCACCTTCCCTTTGTCAATGGCCTTGGTGACTGTTTCAAAGAAGTCGACCAGGTTTAAGAGGCAGGATCTGCCCTTAACAAAGCCGAACTGGGTAGGATCCAGTGTCTGCAGGTCCCCAGTATCTTTATTTATGAGGTCCATGATGATCCTTTCCATAGCTTTGCAGACCAAACTAGTCAGGCTTATGGGGTGATAGTTTCCAGGGTCCGTTGAGGCACCACCTTTATGGAGAGGGACCACTGTTGCTGTACGCCACTCTTTGGGTACATATCCTGTAGTAAGGCTGAGATTGAACAGTAGTTTTATGTTTGGGTTTAGCTCTTCTTGGAGTTCATGTAGGACGCAGCCTGGGACACCGTCTGGTCCCATTGATGCTGTGTTTTTTGCTTTGGAGAGGGCGACTCTTACCTGAGCATCTGAGATGTCAGTGGGGCAGCACTCTACTGGGATAGATATTTGTCCTTTTGGTGGGGAGGGGGGGGGGGGGTTTGCGCTGAACCTGTCAGCTAGGATGTTGGCAATGTCTGTGGGTTCGGTGTATTTTTTGTCATTTTGGACTAATTTCTGAGCATATCTGGGAATTCCCACCCAGGTTCCTAACATAACTAAAGAAAGCCTTGTGATTATCCTTAGTGTCCTGTGCAATTTTTCTCTCGAAGCTGGCCTTAGACGATTTTATGAGTGCCCTTAGTTTTTTGCTAATACTGATCGAGAGATGCCTTCCCTTTTTGGGATTTTGCTCTATCATGTAGTAACTTCCTCCTTCTGTTGTATAGTTTGTTTATAGCTGGGGTCCACCAGACAGGACATCTGCCTTTGGAGGATTGGGTCTTGGTTTTATTTGGGATTGCATGATCCATGCATTCCTGAAGGTGTTCATAGAATGCATTTATAAATGATTCTGCTGTCTGGGCCGTATTTTCCACAGGCCCGGGGGCTTTGAAGGATTTCAGCTCGGTTTTGAGGATTGTGAAATTTGCTTTAGAGAAGTTTTTCACTGTGGTTTTCTGGGCAGGGGGTGGGGTCGGGATGTGAATATCCAGTGAGATCAGTTTATGGTCTGATCTTACCAGTGAGGGATACATTTCTGGTCTGGAGCATAGAGTCCCCATGTTGATTATGATCAGGTCCAGTATGTTTTCCCCTCTTGTGGGAGTGGTAACAAGTTGTTCCATAGCATTTAAGTTTATGAATTCTAGGAACCTTTGGGCTAGGGTGTTGGAGCTAGAGTAATGCTCCCAGTCTATGTTTGGGTAGTTGAAGTCGCCCAATATAATTGTGTTTGGAGAGACCTTCATATTTTCCAGTGTTCTCAGGAAGGCTGAGTGGGGTCCCTGGGTTTGGGAGGGTGGTCTGTAGCAGGCTATAAACTGGAAGGCAGTTTTACCCACTGTTAGCTGCACATGGATAGTCTCTGATGCTTCGTGCTTTGCCACCAACCTGGAGGTGTGGGTATCTTTGATGAATATCGATACTCCCCCTCCTTTTGTGGTTTGGTCCAAGTTTTGGGGCCGAAAAGCATGGTATGAGGTATAATCTGGTAGTGCTGGGGTGCTCTCGGGAGCCCTGAACCAGGTTTCTGTTACTGCACAGATATCAATGTTCTCCATGCTAAGGAGAGTTTCAAGTGCTTGCATCTTGAGGTTTAGACTTCTGGCATTGAGTAGCATTACTCTTAGTTTTTTATCCCTTGTGATACTTATGGAGGTGGGTTTGTCTTTTGAGCCTTGCCTAAAAAAGGCACTATAGGGGTAGCAAGAGCCTTTGCCAATATCCAAAAGCCCAGGGGTGACAGGTGCAAGCCGTACCTAGTGAAGCATCGTGGCTTGTCGAGCATATCATCCCAGGCTGACAGGCATTGGATCCCCTTTGAATGACACCAGTACTTAAGCCAATTGTTGAAATTGATCATCTTGTCTTCATATTGTGGCATCATTCTTGGTGAGGGTAAGATGGTACTCAAGGTCAGGGTCATACCGGCCTGGGCTACATGCTCAGAGAGCTCCTCTATGTCTCTTTTCATGTAGTCCAGGGAGGTACGTCTCAGGTCATTCACACCAGCATGGACAATGACTGAGTCATATTTGTACTTGCCTTGGAGTGACCTCAGTGCTTGTGTTATGTGGCGGATCCTAGCGCCCGACAAGCTGCTCACCGTGACCTTCTCCTTGTTCAGCCTGGTAAGCAGGACGTCAGTGTGCCTGATGATAGAGTCACCTATTACAAGTGTATCAGGTGTGTTGTTTAGCCTTAAGGGCTGTGACTGTACGGCACACTGGCTTTGTGAGATATGTGTTGCACGTGTTTTGTTTTGGGGTAGCGGTTGCTTGGGTGTCTGCTTTGGAGGTCTCTGCTGCTTAGGCAGATTTTTATTTAGAGCCTCCGAGTATGTTTTTGTGTGATTATGTGTTTGGTTTGCTGTCGTGGTAGGTCTATGTGAGACTGGAATTGTAGTTAGTGTGGTTTCCTTCTCCTCCTGACTGGTTATGCCAGTACTGAGTTGAGAGAGCTTAGCCTCCAGTTTGGTATATGGTTGCATCTCTCACATGTGTTGGAATTTGTTGGGAGGAGGAGAGGGTTGTCTGTATATATATATATATATATATATATATATATATATATATATATATATATATATACATATGTGCACATATACAAATATATGCACTCCAAAATGGAAAAAATAAAAAATAAAAAAGGAAAAGTAATATGAAAAAATATATATACTCAAATGCAACAGCCCTATACTCCAAAAGAGAAAAACATATGTACACATATAAGAATACGCTCCAATACATTCCATATATACATATGTATATTAATACACTCATGTATATATATATATATATATATGCATATCTATATATACAAATATATATATATATATATATATATATATATATATATATATATATATCTACACACACACACACACACACACACACACACACACACACACACACACACACACATACACACACACACACACACACACGTATATTCTCGCCAACCAGAATGATAAAAGCAACTTATAAATATACATTTACATAACTAACCATTTTTATTTATTACCATTATAAGTTTTCATTTAAACCAGGTTTACAGAGTGCTCCTAACCCAAGTATCCACGTTTTTGTCTTTGTTATCCAAAATTTTATGTTTCTTACTTACACTGATATTTTCGCCTAGGACCCTATCAATCCCCACAAAAATAAAATGTGCTCCCGCATGTTCCAAGTGGTGCTTATATAAAGCACTACGAGTTCTCTTACAATTAACATCACTCAAATATAGAGCCATCTTTTGTTTAAATGGTCTTGATGTTTGCCCAATATAAAAACCTCCGCATTTACATACTGCCATCTATACTATCCAATCACTATTGCAAGTAATCAGAACCCTAATGTCATATACCCTAGTTGTATTGACTGATGTAAAGGATTTCGTCTTTGATACTATTTTACAATATATACAAATGTCACAGTACCCTTCAATGGTTCTCGTTGTGTCTCTATGCCCATAAATGTGCTTTTTTATACTTATTCAAATATTCACCCAATTTGTTCCCCTTTGATAACCAAAATTACAATGATCATCTATTATTTGTTCAAAAAACAAATCATTTCTCAAAATGGGCCAATGTTTCTCTATTATTTGTTTGATTTTAAATGTATTAGTGCCAAAGGTAGTAATCAATCTCAATTTATCATCTATTTTATCTACCTTAACTTTATCAGTTACCAAAAACGTGCTCCTGTCCTGGATATTACTAAATTCATATGCTTCAGTTATTAATTTTTTGTCATAGCCCCTATGTGAAAATCTCATTTCCATTTCTTTTGCCTCATTCTCAAAATCCTGTTGGTTACTACATAACCGCCTTAACCTCAAAAACTGTCCCCTAGGGATGTTTTTAATCACATGTGCAGTTTGACAACTCCTTGCTTCCAGTATTGAAGTTTTGTAAAAAGGCTTTCTAAACAAACTTGCTGCTATAGTTCCATCCAGTAACTTCGTGACATTTACATCCAAAAAATCAATATTGAATTGTTGTGCCTTACTTGTGAATTTGATGTTAAATTCATTTTTTATTCAAATACTCCACAAATTCATATAATTTCTAAATAGTTCTCACCCATATGCACTAACAATCATCAAGGTACCTACGCTACATATTCATATATTGTTTGTACTCATTTGCTTCAGTATAAATCAATTTATCTTCAAAAAAACCCATAAATAGATTTGCATATATGGGTGCAAAGTTCGTACCCATAGCGGTACCCTTGATTTGTAAAAAACACTCTGTGTTATACATAAAGGTGTTATGTTCCAATGCCAAACCTAACATTCGAAGTATGAATTCAGTTTGAGTCCTACTGAATAATCCAGAGCCATCAGTCCAGTATTTAACTGCAGCTAAACCACCCTTATGTGGGATGCTAGTATATAGCGATTGGAGATCCAAGGTGCATAAATAAGCACATGTGGGAACTTGTATATCATTCATTCATTTCAAAAACTCAGTGCTGTCCTTAATTCTAGCCCTGATGAATGATAACAAAGGTTGTAATCTATCCTGTAAATATTTGGACAAAGGTTCAATCAAAGACCCCCTACTTGAGACGATAGGTCTTCCGGGTGGATTGAATATAGTTTTGTGAATTTTGGGCAGTATATAAAATGTTGATTCTGGATCAACCACATTCAACTGTTCACATAACTCACTAGTAATCAACCCATTTTCTACAGCCTTATCCAAAAAGGTATCAATAACAGATTTAAAGCCCCATCCAGGGTCAATAGGTAATCTCATATAGGAGATGTAATCATTCAACTGTCTCATCACTTCTTTATCATATTCCAAAGACTCCCAAAGCACAATATCCCCTCCTTTGTCAGCCTTAACCACCACCACCTGGTCATCCTTACGTAAATTTTGTAGGGCAACTTTTTGCCCTTTATTCAAATTCATACTATAATTCCTAAAAAACTCATTTTGATTAGTATGTAAGTCACGTAAGACATGCTCTTCAAATATTTTAACTGTGGGGTGGTATGGGGGCTGAAAGGTAGATTTTTTAAATTTTAAATCTAGGTATAGGCAAACTCACTTCAGTGTTAGCAAAAAAATATTTTAAATTCAATAAACGACTAAAGTTCTTAATATCAGATACAGTTGACATATGAGACAAAAAAAAGCAGGTACATAGTTCATACCTTTATTATGTGTATCACTTTCATTAGTTAAAATACGTGATGTTAAATTCACCACCAGATTGTTCTCCTGTGCACCAACCGCTGATTTATTTATGTCTCTGACGTCTTCCTGAAATTTAGTTCCACCTCTCCGATCTTTATGTCTTTTTCCCCCTCGCCTAAACAGCCCCTACATCTTTCCATCATAGGAGACACATTATCTCCACTGTCCAAAATTTCAACATCAGTATCAGTCAAATTAGAAGAAAATTATGATCTACTAGAATCTCCTTCAAAAACATTTGCACTTAGATTTCTTAGTATAGATCGCACTCTTTTTCTTTTAACAATCCCCCTTCTTTCATTCTTATTAGAAAAGCGAACCATTCGTTTTTTACGCTTCCATGTATACGCAGTTCCATTATTAAAGTCATTGACATCCCAGATATATTTTTTAATTTTACCTGCTTTTAATTCCCCTTCATAGTCTTCCATCTCATGCACGTATTTTCTATTCTTTGTTGTAAAATTACTATCGGCAATAAAAAGTTGTACTTTCTCATAACATTAATTTATTTCGGCTTTATATGGCACCAAATGATTCTCATAATGTTCTACTAGTAATTCTAAGAACAGTTTAGAAGCTACCTGCTGAACATCACACCATTTCTTTATAACGTTCTTGTCGTCCTGGCCCACACCAGGTTCAATATACACCCGTAAACCCCTAGGTGCAATTCCGGCCACCAAATAAGCCTTTAATAACTTTATATGCCATACATTGTTCCTAAACTTTTTAGACTTCTCAGTTAAACATTTAAAACAAGTTTCCATGTCCATTTCCATTCTGGTAACAGTGTGTATCTGCGTCGTTGATTTATCGCCTCCAGCAAACATTGTCTTTATCGGCTGCTAAATTATCCAAGTATCCAGGTGGATCAAATCCTGTCACCATATTTCCTACAGATTATAATCCACATTAGATAATGTGCAATACCACAGGAAGCCGTTGATCAGCACTCAAATTATTAAACACAAAATCCAATGGTTGGTGCACAGAGCAAGGCTCCCGAAAGACCGGAACTGTGCACGGGTGTAACCAAACACTGTAAAACACAAACTCAGCACTAGTCCACATCCAACAATACACAATAAAACTGTAGGAACCACAGAGTGATGGTTATACTGCTTTATTAAGTCCACAATAATAGCAGCATCAATTGCATCCTCACAATGTCAACCAAGCAAGCAAACCAGTTTCACCTGAAAGGCGTCATCAGTGCTACGCAATCGCAGAGGTCTCTCCAACAAGCCTTTATATACATACCTTTATATACATATTCCATTAATGATTTAAAGTGACCCCATGTGAAATACATGTAATAACACAGAAATATATATTCCACAAGGGAAACACATATATATGTATATATATATATATATATATATATATATATATATATATATATATATATATATACATATATATATATACATACATATGTGCACATATACAAATATATGCACTCCAAAAGGGGAAAAACAAATAAAAAAGGAAAAGTAATATGAAAAAATATATATACTCAAATGTAGTAGCCCTATACTCCAAAGGAGAAAAACATATGTACACATATAAGAATACACTCCAATACTTTCCATATTAATACACTTATATATATATATATACTTTCATGCTCCTTTCAGGCTCCACATTTATATTGGTCATGAGCAATACAAACTCCTCTGCTTATTGTGACACTCTGCCCTGAAGACAATAAACCACAATTGTCTAAGACAGCACCATGGCCTCATACTAGGCAGTGCTTCTTCCATATCAGCCATTGTTCACTTTGCATTACATTACACTTAAATCGTGTGTGTGTGTTTGTGTGCATGTCCGCATGTGTGTGTGTGAGAGAGAGAGCGAGAGAGATAGTGTGTTTCTGTCTGTGTGGTTGCATTAGGGGTGTTAAGTAGGGAATCACAAGATGATCTCGAATCTGGACCGGTGTTCTGTTTGAGTGTTGAAGCAATATGCAGGTGTACTGGTGGGTGTTTTCATAAGTCTGAACAAGCACAGATGGCTTATTTTTGGATGAACAGATGTGGGTGTGTATATATGCATGTCTGTTTTTGGGGAATGTCTAGGAGTGTGTGTGTGTGTGTGTGTGTGTGTGTGTGTGTGTGTGTGTGTGTGTGTGTGTGTGTGTGTGTGTGTGTGTGTGTGTGTGCATGTCGGAGGGGGCTTCACTCGCATGATTGATGGTCTGTTAGGGAGAACACTAGAGCTCACAGATCTGACAGAGCAATGAACAATTCAGAGATGTGATAATGAGGCAACAGTTAAGTCTTCTTATTGCAGTTATACTATGTCTCTGAATAGGAAATGTTGTGTCTGTTGTGCTAATTGACGAATTGCACTGGGCAATTAGCACAGGCAGAAATAAATTCTATGAATCCCAGGGAGTGCCTTTTCATTTCATTTAGCTGTTGTTTACTCATCTACATATCCACTTCTTATGCAAGCTCTCTCATTTGTTTACTAGTTTTCTTGTTTAGCTCTTTGCCTCATCTGAGTTAAACACGCATTTATTGTTTCTCTCACCCCTGAATACTTGTGAAATGATGAGTATATGGCAGATTTTTCTTCAGATCACAGTGCTGACTAAATTTGTCTGTTATGATTGCTAAGCCAGTTATCTTTTTCTTGGAAAGACTAAATGTGCTAAACATCTTCATTGTGTCCCTTCTATTTATGGGAAGCATCATGACTATTTATTTCTTTATGTATGTATGTGTGTACATAGTTCACTGATCTCAATGGACCATTTGCAGGCACCGCCCGGATAAATAAGATCACATAAGAATTTAACATTTAACAATTTTCTACCATTTCTACAGGGGGACCAAAAGACACTGGAGGGTTAAGCAGGAAAATAATTCTGCAATAAGAATTCTACCATTTTAATGTGAAAAAAATGTGGCATTTGTTGATCCTTGTTAAATGTCATCTTTTTATCATGGCCTGTAGATATACAATAGTGTGTCAACATCTTCTGGAATGTTCGTTTTACATTCTTGTGCAGTTTTTGCGCACTACTTTATTTTGATAATTTGTTGTCATTTTATCAATAAATTGAAGTATCTGAAATACATACATTTCACCATTTCTGAGATATCACAAATATCTAAAGACTGCTCCGAGGTAAATTCAAGTGTTGATAATGAGCAATTGGATATGTTTTTTGAGAGTTCAGTTAGAAAACAAACTTTATAAATATAAACAACTCCAGTGGCAATGGTTACATCTGGAGGTTGCCTTATTTCATAAGGTCGTACCCCGTGGTTTGTGGGTATTGAAAATATCCACTTACGGACCAGTATATCCTGAACTACTGAGATGTTGGCAGCTACTGAATGTTAATTTAAGTTTTGATTACATGTGGCTATTAACTGAATTTTTTAAACCTGAAGAGGATGTTCTGTTTGAGGAAATCGGTGTTTCACAAAGAGATATTATCAGGAGGTTTCCTTCTGATAGCTTTAGAGCCCAGTTGGATGAGCTTTACAACAATGTTACTGCATATGAGCTCAGGCTGCAGTCTGTCAAAAGAAAGAAACTGCAGCGTGACCTTTCTGACTTTTCGAATGCCTGTGTTGTTTCTTGGCCAAAGGAAGAGAGGACAGTGCCTGTTACAACATTGTTAGGAAGCAGTTCTTCTGAGCGTACTTCCTCCAGTCATGCTGAAGGCCTAATTGAAGCTTCTAGTGAATGTAATGCACATGGGAGTGTTAATACTACCTCCTCCACTGGTAGATCCAGAGAATTTTCCACTGACTCAAGCTTATTGCATCATTTTTCTCTCAAAGACCCTATGCCCATCCAAGAAGGGCTGAAGAAAGGCAGGTCCAGGAGTCATTCTTTAAATAAACCTCTGCAGTCCATGGCACAGATCCAATATAATAACTTAGTCTTTAACCTTTCCTATGAGCTATCTCTGGAGCAGGCAACTATTTTAAATAAAGGGCTTTCATTCATTACTGCTAGAAGAGCAGACTTGACCAGTTTGATCATTGATTTAAAGCTTTTTGCGAGGAATGTATATTTGAAATTGTTGTTTACCTCGAAAGATGCTTCTACTGTTACCAGTTTTAGAAAACCTAGTTTATTTGTACCTGAGATTCATCCGGTTTTAGATACCTTTGTGTCTTTATGTGAGAAAAAACTACATAATACTTTGCCTTGTGATTCTAAATCTACTTTTTAAAACCTAACTTCTGAAGAGGTCTTAGCCCTTAAAACTCTGCGAGAAACCTAGTCCTTGGAAATACGGTCAACAAATAAGAGAGGGAGTATTGCTGTCATGGACCAGCGAAACTATATTGGTAGAATGCATGACATGCTTAATGATGATTCTATATATCTGCGATTACATAAGTTTCAAGTTGATGGACTGGTGAGAAAAGTTCAATTCTAGGTCTATGATTTGTTGATGACAGGTCTTATTGACAATGAGCTTTATGATTATTCTACTGTTGAATCTCCCCTCATACCACTTATATAGGGTCCCCTTCAGATGATCGAAGTTTTAAAACTTCGAATTTCATATGGCTGAGACCATATGACCGAAGTTTTAAAACTTTGAACGTTCTGAATGGAGATCTCCATACAGCACGGAACAAGAAATGTTCCCTTTTTTTTGCTGTAGTGTGATCTTGGAGTTGGCATATTTAAATAATGGGGTGTGGGGGTGCAGGGGGGATTGCTCCCCTGCAAAAATGTCCAGGTACATTTTTTTTGTTTTGTTTTTCTTTTACTTTCAGGTGTTTTAAGTTTTGAAACTTTGATCGTATAGTGTCGGCCATATGAAATTCGAAGTTTTAAAACTTCGATCATCTGAAGTGGACCCCTTATATATAGGTTGCTGAAAATACATAAAGGTGTTTCTAATCCATCAATGTGGCCAATTGTTTCTGGTCAGGAAGAGGTAATTGAACCATTAGCGATTTATGTTGAGAAGTCATTGCATCCTATTTTAGAAGACATCTCCAGTGTACTTAAGGACACCGAGACTTTTTTACATGATTTATTTGTATGGCAAAACAGACGTTCTGATACTTCTGATTTATTGTTTGTGAATTAGATATTAATTCACTTTTCACTATTATTCCTAATAAGATTGGCGTAGAGAATGTTAGACTGTTCTTATCTAGATTAGGGAATATGAGTAACAATAGGGTTACCCTTATTGCTCACTGTTAGAGTTGATCTAGAGAATAATGTTTTTATTTTTGAAAATATATTTCATTTACAGAAGGTTAGTGTTGCGATGGGGATAGCATGCACAAATTCATAGGTTCATAGGTAGTTACTAGGCTATTGGCCCTGGGGCCTATACAACCCAGCCAAAAAGGTACCCTGGCTTTTGCCACCCAAGCAAATTATTTTCCTGTGCCACTGTCGAGTAGAGCCACAGAGGTGATTGCCAGGGTGAATTTCCTATTTCCCATCCAATCATCAAGATTTTTCTTGAAGAGTGCTAATGAGGAGCTTTGTTTGATATAGATAGGTAGTTTATTCCAGAGTATGGGAAGTCGCTGGGACAGGAATCTATCCCTCCGGCATGTTCTGTTTATTGTGGTGACAAGGTTTAGGTCCCTAGAGCATGTAGCTCAGAGGGATTGGTATTTCTTTAAGTGGAGCATGTCCAGCAGCTCTGGGTTTGACATAGCTTTGTATGTTAGGCGGAGATCACCTCTGAGTAGGTGATATGTGATGGAGTAAAGCTGGAGTTTTTTGAGACGGTCTGCGTAGGGCATCTGTTTGAGGCCGGTAATCCTCTTTGTGAGGTATTTCTGTGGCCTTTCCAGTTGTTGTAGATGTCTTGTGAGGTACATACCAAAAGGGGCGTTGTACTCTATAATGGGTCTAATGAGTGATGAGTAGAGGGGAACAATGACCTCTTTTTTTCTGGATGAGAAACCTTTTGTGATGAGGTGTGCCACGTAGAAGGATTTCCTGACTACTGTGGCGATGTGATTATCAAAGGAGAGACTACTGTCTACCTGTGTCCCAAGGTCTCTTATCACACTTTTGGTGATAAGTATACTACCGCCTATGTTGTAGTTCATGGGTACAGAGTTTTTACAAAAGGGGATGACAATGCACTTTTTGGCATTGAGCTTGAGGCCATGGCTTTGACACCAGGCATGTGTCTCAGTGAGGCCCTTTTGTAGGATGTCCACATCATTAGGAGTTTTGATTATGGCTCCTAGTTTGCAGTCATCTGCAAGCTTTGTTAGCCAAAGACCTTCTGTGTTAGCCTGTACTTCAGAGAAGCAGATACCAAACAGGAGAGGACCCAGGACTGAACCCTGTGGTAC
Organism: Protopterus annectens; assembly: GCF_019279795.1. Taxonomy (NCBI): domain Eukaryota; kingdom Metazoa; phylum Chordata; order Ceratodontiformes; family Protopteridae; genus Protopterus; species Protopterus annectens. Next base: position 294,368,368 of record NC_056741.1, on the reverse strand, counting down.
TCCACTTGTCACTAGTCTGAAGTCGGATTTGGAGTCTGCTACTTTCACAGTGTGGGCTCTGTCAGTGAGCCAGCTGGCAACCCATCTTGTGACATAGGGATTTATACCTAGCTTAGTGAGTTTATCTATAATTCCAGAGTGGGGGATGGTGTCTAAAGCCTTGGCAAGATCTAGATAGGCTGTGTGAACCACCTTACCCTTGTCTATGGCTTTGGTGACTGCTTCAAAGAAGTCTGTCAGGTTTAGGAGACATGATCTGCCTTTTACAAACCCGAATTGGGTGGGGTCCAGAGTTTAAAGATTACCAATGTCTTTGTTTATAAGTTCCATGATGATACGTTCAATGGCCTTGCAGACCAGGATCATCAGGCTAATGGGGCAGTAGTTCCTGGGGTCCATGGTGGCTCCCCCCTTGTGGAGTGGGATAACCGTCACTGTGCACCATTCAGCAGGCACAAAGCCTGAGGTGAGGCTATGATTGAACATGGTACTTAGGTGGGGTGCCAGTTCGTCCTGTAGTTCATGTAGAATGCAGCCTGTGATGTTGTCTAGTCCCATGGATGCTGTGTTCTTGGCTTTGGAGAGTGTGGTTTTTACCTGTGCAGCTGTGATTACAGGAACTTTGCATTCTTCCCATATATAAATGGGCTATTTAGGGGGTGAGAGGGGGGGTAAAGTTAGCACTGAACCTATCTGCCAGGATGTTGGCAATATCAGTTTGGTCTGTATATTTAGTGCCATTGTGCTGTAACTCAGAGCAGATCTGAGTGTTGCCATTGACATAGTTATAGAATGCTTTGTGGTTGTCTTTAGAATCAGTGGCGATTTTGTCTTCATAACTAGCTTTGGAGGATTTTATCAGGGATCGCAGCTTCTTACTGAGGCTGACCAGGGAGCTCTTCCACTCATGGGATTTTACTCTCTTTTGCAACAGTTTCTTCCTTCTGTTGTACAGTTTGTTTATGGCAGGGGACCACCAGATTGGCTTCCTTTTTTGGAGGATAGCATCTTGGTTCTGTTTGGGATAGCACAATCTATGTACTCATGTAAGTGCTTATAAAGTACAATTGTGTAGGATTCAGTAGTCGTAACTGTATTGTCCATCTGCATTGGTGTCATGAAGTTCACCACATCTGTCTTAAGAAGCATGAAGTTGGCTTTGGAGAAATGTTTTTACCATGGTGTCCTTAATGGGGGGTGGGGGCAGGATGTGGATATCTAGGGTAATTAGCTTCTGGTCAGATCGGTCCAATGAGGCTTTGACTTCAGGTGTGGAACACTGGCCACTCATGTTGGTAATGACTAGATCTAGGATATTGTTGCCCCTGGTGGGGGTGTGGATAAGTTGATGCAGGGCTTTGGAGTTTATGAATTCCAGAAAGCGGTGAGCAAAGGAGTTGGTACATGAGTAGTTTTCCCAGTTAATGGTGGGGTAGTTGTAATCGCCCATTATTAGGGTGTTTGGTTGAACCCTAATATTTTCCAGTATATCAAGAAAAGAGAAGTGGGAATCCAGGGGCATGGTAGGTGATCTGTAGCAAGCTACAATTTGGATTGCAGTTTTGCCCAGAGTTAGTTGCACTTGGATAACCTCGGCTGCATTATGCTGAGCAACTAGCCTGGAGGTGTGGATATCCTTAATGAATAGGGACACACCTCCGCCTTTGGTGTTCCGGTCCAGGTTATATGGCCGAAAAGTGTGGTATGAGTTATAGCCTGGTAGTGCAGGGGTGCTCTCTGGAGCCTTGAACCAGGTCTCAGTCACTGCACAGATATTGATGTTCTCCATTTTAAGGAGTGCCTCGAGTGAGTGCATCTTGAGATTTTGACTTCTAGCATGGAGTAGCATCACCCTCAGTTTTTGCTTGCCTGTTCCTGTTATGGTGGTGAATTTGTCATTTGAATCTTGCCTGAAAAAGGCACTATAGGGGTGGCAAGAACCTTAGCCAGTATCCAGAATCCCAGGGGTGACAGGTGCAGTCCATCTCTGGCAAAGCATCATGGTCTGTCGACCATGTCATCCCAGGCAGACAGATACTGGATCCCTTTAGAATGGCACCAGAAGCTTAGCCAATTGTTGAAGTCAATCATTTTGTCCTTGTACTGCGGCATCATTCTGGGTGATGGCAGAATGCTACTCAGGGCTAGGGTCATACCTGCCTGGGCTACAAGATCGGAGAGCTCTTACATGTCTCTTTTCATGTAGTCCAGGGAGGTATGTCTCAGGTCGTTCACACCAACATGGACAATGACAGAGTCATATGCGCATGTTGTCCTCACACAGTGGGAGTTTGATTTTGCACATAATAATCATTTTATAGATAGTTTAGTTTATTATAAACGTTTTGTTGATGACATATTTATTTTGTGGAGTGGAACTACTGAGTGTTTTGAAAGATTTTTAGTTTATTTACAAAGTACTACTTCCTTTTTGAAGTTCAGTTGTAAAAGTTCTGAGTCTATGATTGATTTTTTAGATGTCTCTATATGTAAAGATAATCCTGGCCAACTTGAGGTTAGGACATTTAGGAAACATTGTAAACGTAATAATATTTTGCATAAGTCTGGCATGCATCCTTGACACATTTCTAAGAATGTTGTTAAAGGACAATTACTTAGAGAGATGCATCTTCATAGTAAAGATGCACCAGCTGAATGAGCCTTAGAAGCTGCTTCTCAGTGGTTTGTTTCCAGAGGTTACTCTTCCTCTGAAGATGGTCGTGTGAAGAATAGGGTGTCCTCCTTAAGGACTACTACGGTCAGACCATATTTTGGTGATCGTGGCGCAGGTACTGACCCTGTCTCCTCTTTGTTAGAGCAAAATCATCCATGTTTATTATTGACTCATTCTAGTGAAACAGCTGTAATATGTGATGTCATTAACAGGTATTGGCCAGTTTTAATGGCTAGTGAAGATGTTGGTCGGTTAGTTGGTTCCATGCCAAAGTTTTCCTTTAGGAATAACAAGTCTCTGAAAAGAGAGTTATGTTACAGACAATTCAGAGGTAGTAATAAAAATGTAGGTAATCCAGATTGTGTTGGTACATTCTAAGTTTGCCAACTGTCCAGAATTTTTCTGGACAGTCCAGAATTAAGGGACATTGTCAATGACACTGAAGAGCAGAAGAATATGTTTGATTGTGCACAGTAACGAAAATAAAATTGCCAAAAATTCCAAAGAGAACCGCAAGACATTCTATAACTATGTCAAGAATCTAAATGACAATGCTCAGATCTGCTCTGAGCTACAACAGAATGGCATTAAATATACTGATCCCAAGGATATTGCCAGTATCCTGGCAGATCGATTCAGTGCCAACTTCACCTCCCTCTCTCCCCCTAAATGGCCCATCTGAATACCGGAAGATTGCCAAATTCCAGTAATAATGGCCACACAGGTAAAAAACACACTCTCCAAAGCTACGAATACAACATCCATGGGACCAGATGACATCCCGGGCTTTGTACTACATGAACTACAACATGAACTGGCAACTCAACTAATTGTCATGTTTAATCATAGCCTCACCTCAGACTTCTTGCCCACTGAGTGGCATACAGCTACAGTTATCCCACTCCACAAGGGGGGGATCCACCTTGGATCCTGGTAACTACTGCCCCATCAGTCTGACGAGCTTGATCTGCAAGGCCATGGAACGTATTATCATGCAGCTTATAAACAAAGACATTGGCAACCTTCAAACACTGGACCCCACCCAGTTTGGGTTCATTAACGGCCAATATTGTCTCCTGAACCTGATTGACTTCTTCGAATCAGTCTCCAGATCCGTGGATGAGGGTAAGGCAGTCCACACAGCCTATCTGGATCTCACCAAGGCCTTTGACACCATCCCACACTCTGGAATCATAGATAAACTTACTAAGCTGGGCATTAATCCCTACATCACTCGATGGGTTGCCAACTGGCTTACTGATAGAACCGACATTGTAAAAGTAACCAACTCCAAATCCATCTCCAGCCAAGTGACAGGTGGAGTACCTCAGGGTTCAGTCCTGGGACCGCTCTTGTTTGGCATCTACTTCTCTGAAGTACAGGCCAAAACTAAAGGACTCTAGCTAACAAGGTTTGCAGATGACTGCAAACTGGGAGCCATTATTGAACACCCAAGTAATGTGGATACTCTACAAAAGGGCCTTACAGAAACAGATGCTTGGTGCCAGAGCCATGGACTCAAGCTCAGTGTCAAGAAATGTATAGTTATCCCCTTTGGGAAAAAACATGTACCTGTGAATTACCACATAGGTGGCAGTACACTAAACACTGAAAGTGTGATAAGAGACTTAGGGACACAGGTGGACAGTGGTCTCACCTTTGATAACCACATCACCACAACAGTCAGGAAATCCTTCTATGTGGCACACCTCATCACTAAGGGCTTTTCATTCAGAAAAAAGGAGGTCATTGTCCCACTGTACTCATCCCTCATTAGATCCATTACAGAATACAATGCCCCGTTTGGTATGTACCTCTCAAGACATCTGCAACAACTGGAAAGGCCACAGAAATACCTCACTAAAAGAATCACAGGCCTAAAGCAGATGCCCAACTTAAAAAACTCCAGCTATACTCTGTTGTATATCGCCTACTCAGATGCGATCTCTGCTTAACATACAAGACCATGTCAAACCCAGAGCTGTTGGACATGCTACACTTAAAGAAATCCCAATCCCTCAGAGCCACACGCTCCAGGGATCTAAACCTTGTCATCACAATAAACAAAACATGCTGGAGAGAGATTTTCCTGACCCAGAGACTCCCCAGACTCTGGAATAGACTGCCCATATATGTCAAACAGAACACCTCTTTGGCCCTCTTCAAAAGGAACCTTGATGATTGGATGGGAGAAATGAAATTCATCCCACGGATCATGTAAGTCGTCCTGCTAGACAGGGGTCCAGGGAAGTAAATAATGTGGGAAGAAATAGCCAGGGAATTTTTATGGCTAGGCTTGTATAGGCCCTAGGGCTGATAGCCTAGTACCAACCTATGAACATATACTATTGTATGACAATCCCCTTGAGGGGAGGTTAACACACACACACACACACACACACACACACACACACACACACACACACACACACACACACACACACACACACACACATCTATTTTGCACAAATTTTGCTTTTGCTTACATGTCCAGAATTATTGACATGAAAAGTTGGCAGCCCTACCACCCTTGTAGAAGTTGTTCAGCATGTGTTTTTATTTGATCCACAAGCTTTATTCTATGTCCAGTTACTCAGTGTAGGACTGAGTTTAATTTCTACTCTGATTGTAAGACTAGACAAATGATTTACTATGCCCAATGTGTCTTATGTAAAGCTTATTATGTGGGGAAGACCAATCGTAGCTTAAAATAAAGAATCTTGAACACATTGGTTATATTTGGAATTTAGTTGATCATAGTGCACTGGCTCAGCTCAACATGTTGCGATGAATGGTTTTGTTCATAAGTTTAAGTTTACAGTTTTACAGATTGTGAGAGAACATCTTAGGGGTGGAGATTTAACAAATAGGACTGAATGTTCTGAATTATGGTGGATAGTATCACTGCAAGCTGACACCTACCTGGGATTGAATGGGAAAGTGTCTGTTAAACCTATACTAAAAAGCTTGTGGCTTATTTCATTAATGTGCACATATTTTAACAAGTAGCTTCTATGCTTCTTATAGTTCTATTAATGAATATTTATGTAAAAACCATGAGATGTTAAGTTACATTTAAGAGGGTGTTTTTGTAAATATGTATTTTGATTGGCTCGCATGTTTTTTAATTAATGGGTGTGTTTGGGGAATTTTATTTTGATTGGATAGTTAAGCTATTTAACTTAGGAAGCTTAAATGTTTTTTAATGGTCTGATGAAGCTACGTTTTGTAGTGAAAGTGCTTACCATGCACACTTTTTATTTTTGTTGCAAAATAAATTTACTGATTTGCCCTTCCATGGTGGTCGGATATTTATTTTTTTCTTATTCGAAAAATTGTAGCATTGTCAGGTCCTTCTTCATTATATCCTCTAACTGCACCATTTTATAAAGGATGTTTAGCTCGGAGATTCTTGCATAACTTTTGATCTGAGGCCAAGCCTCATTTATGAGCCATTATGGCACGTGATCCCTTAACTTTCATTTCTGTAACTTGTTAAGTCCAAAACAATTATTTAAACAATGTGACACAGTCATGCTGAATGGATACATTTAGCATCTTTACTGGCAACCTGAAAAAGAGAGAAACGTAATCAAGTACTAGCCTTATGAGACACTTGAAGAGGTACTGAAGTCAATCACCTGTATCAGTGCCTGGCATTTACAGTGACCCAGTATCCACAAGACAAGCTTGAAATGCACCATAAGTGCTAGTAACAAACTTATTGAGCTGAAAAGGAAATGCCCATTGTAATAAGTGACCTCATTATATTACTTTTATAAATGAAGTCGAATACAAATTACCCAGCACATACACAGCATATTATCTGAGAAGTTCAACAGGCAATATAAAGGACAGAGCTGTTATTAGAGTTACCCCACTGACAAACAGTTAGGTATAGGTGACAGCTTAAAATCTGTGCTTATATGCTGATCCTGGTGAGAGTAGGAGCAGAGTGCATTGATTCTTGACTCTTTCTGGTTGGAGAATGAGTGTTTGTGCTTAACGTACCTGATTGGTCTGGTTACCATTTGAGACATCTACCAGAAAAAAGCTACAAGCCTACAGACCCGTCCATCATCTTTGAGAAGACTGTGGATCACCAAACAGACTGTGGCCTGCTTCTTTTCTTGGATTGGTAATAACATTTTACTTCTGGTGAGAGAAGAAGCAAAGGAGTATTTTATCCCAACAAAGTGAAGCTGTGGTGAGACCAGCACTAGTAGTAGCCAGGCAGTAGCTATTCATGCGACTCCCCTCTTTTCATCATTCTTGACAAGCTAATTCTTTGTTTTCAGTAAGTACTGCTTGATTTCTTTCTAAATTCAGAATATCTGCTTAAATACTTCATCCTTAAATTTTCAGGGCCTATGTATTAGTTTCCCCTCAAGTGTTTGGCACTGCTTTGTAATGACTCAGACATCTTGAGTGACAATTTTCCTGTAAAAACACAATTGAAATTTCTCCAATATCTAGTTGCACACAGGACAACTAGTTTGCAGTGACAAGCACTGTCCACATAGTTGCAAACCCGATACTCCTGACAGTGATTGATATTCTCACTCCAACAGTCTAATCAATAAAAAAGAGTCTGTTGCCATGGATATGAACATTCCTACTGTCTCCATTACTGGCTTGGTGTATATGGGTATCCTGAGGCAATGGAGAAATTGCCTCATGTTTACTGACGACCAGTTAATTCTCAAACAAACTGATGTGGTCTGTGAGATGTATTTACACAATGTCGCTGGAGGCAAAGCTCTCACATAAAACTACTCCTAATGTCAATAAAGTTGTCAGTAGTACACATACTGCACTCATCATACACAATTCAAAGCAGACATATAGACCCACATATACTGAGGCACTTACATGTAACCTTCCTAAACCACAAAGGCCTCCTAGAACAAGTACACATAAGAAATACCCTCAGCAGTCCCAAATGCACTCTTTCAAAACAACACCCACATCAACACATAGAGCTACATCTCATGGAGCCTCTACCTCTAAGCCCATAAGGCAAGTCACCATACAATCCAGCATTCTAGTCATTGCAGACTCCATTGTGAGATACACTAATGTCCCTCTCACCAGGCTGAGTAAGGAGAAAGTTACTGTCAGTTGCTTATCAGGGGCTAGAATCCACCACATTATGCATGCACTCAGGTCATTGGATCACAATTACCAATATGACTCAGTCATATTCCACTTGGGAGTAAATGACCTGAGACATACCTTCCTAGACTATATGAAGAGAGACGTCATAGAGCTTTCGGGATATGTGTCTCAGGCTGGTATGAGCCTAGCACTGAGCAGCATTTTACCTTCTCCAAGGATGATGCCACAGTATGAACAAAAGTTGATTGACTTTAATAATTGGCTTAATTTCTGGTGTCATTCTAAGGGGATGCAATATTTGTCAGCATGGAAGGAGATGGTCAAAAGACCATGCTGCTTTACCAGGGATGGTCTGCGCCTCTCTCCTCTAGGCCTTTGAATATTAGCTAAAACATTGTCTTCCCCCATAGTGCCTTTTTTAGGCAATGCCAAACTGAAAGTACTTCCGATATAGCAAATCAAAACCAAGAAAATCTAAAGGTATTACTGCTCAATGGTAGGAGCCTGAACAAAAAACTCCACTCCCTGGAAGCTCTCTTTACCCTAGAGAATGCTGATGTCTGTGCGGTCTCAGAGACATGGTTTAATTCCAGAGACAGCACACCAACAGTGTAGGGTTATGATGCCTTCCACACATTTAGACCGGCTACTTCACAGGCAGGAACTAAACGTGGAGTGTCTCTATTTACATCAAAAATAAATATACTTCAAGGTTGATCAAACAGAACAATGCACTTGAGCTGCTCTATGCTCAAATCAGTATAGGCAAAATCCAATACCACTTCCTTGCAAGCTATAGGTCCCCCTCTATGAACCCGGAGACCTATACCATATATTTAAACTTATTAGAAACACTAACCATCCAACCCAATACCATATTCATGGGTGACTTTAGTTACCTCACTATTAACTGGGAATCCTACATGACATAAAATGCACATGCACAGAGATTCCTGGATTTTGTAAACACAAACTCCCTGGACCAGATAGTCAATACACCAACCAGGGGTGGAACCATATTGGATCTGTTCCTCACTAATATGGGAGAGTGCTGCAAATCCCTTACTGTAATGCCTTCCCTGGTAAGGTCAAACCACAAAATGGTCTCCTTTGAAGTAAAACTAAAACCTGGACCCCCAGCTAAACAAGGGATGTTCAGGAACTATTCTAAGGCTAACCTCATGCTATTAAGTAAGAAACTGGTACAATTTCAAGCTCCTATAAACCCTGAGAACACTTCCATCTATGCAGAACTGTTCACAGAAACACTGTACAAGCATCTTAATAGCTGTACAGAGGCAGCTGTACCCACAAGGAAGAAGTACAGAACTAACTCAAAAAACAAGCCACACTGGTGGAATCACAAAATCATTCGGATGTATAACAGGAGGAAGAAAATCATGGCAAAAATTAGAAGGTGCAGCACCCAGCAGGATAAAAGCACTCTCAAACTAAACAAACAACTCAGAGGACAAATAAAGTCTAGCAAGGCCAAATCTGAGGTACGTTTGGCCACCCAGCCAAGGACAACCACAAAGCATTCTTTAGCTATGTCCGCAACCTCAAAGGCAATACACAATTGTGTGCAGATCTCATTGTAAATGGAGCTGCCTATACTGAGACAGAAGATATAGCAAACCTCCTGGCTGATAAATTCAGCTTCAGCTTTACTCCCCTCAACCTTCCCTCAGGAAATATCATCAAATATAACTCCCCCTATTATTACTAGGGAACAGGTCCTTAATGCTCTCAATAAGACAAAGAACACTGTATCAATGGGCCCAGACAATATCCCAGGATGCCTTCTAAATCCCATGAAAAATGACCTATCGGGTCCTCTGGAATTACTGTTTATTTAACTGTAGCTTCCAAACAGGCTTGGTGCCTCATGAACGGAGAAAGGCAGCAGCCATCCCTCTGCACAAAGGTGGGCCATCTACAGACCCTGGAAACTACAGACCCATAAGTCTCACTAATCTTATATGTAAAGCCATTGAAAGAATTATGGAGATGATCAAGAGAGATATAGTAGACCTCCAGACACTAGACCCAACCCAGTTTGGTTTTGTAAAGGGCAGATCATGCCTACTCAACCTGGTGGACTTCTTTGAGAAGGTCACTAAAGCAATGGATGAGGGCAAAATCATTCACACTGCCTACCTTGACCTAGCCAAGGCATTTCACACAATACCCCACTCATGCATTGTTGGCAAGCTCAAGAGGTTAGGTACAAACTCTTATGTCACCCGGTGAATAGCCAAATAGCTCACAGATAGGACCCATGAAGTTAGAATTGGAGAGTCCACCTCTACCAAGAAGCCAGTCACAAGTGAAGTCCCTCAGGGATCAGTCCTTGGGACGGTCCTTTTTGGCATTTACTTCTCAGAAGTCAAGGCCAATGTCAGTGTTCTCTGGCTGACTAAATTTGCAGATGATTGCAAATTAGGAGCTGTCATTGAATCTCACACTTACACAAATGTTCTCTAGGAGTGGCTGACACAGACAAACAACTAGTGTCAGAGTCATGGACTTAAACTAAATGCCAAGAAATGCATAATAGTATCCTTTGGGAAGTCATTCATTCCTGGTAACTATCATATTGACAACGCACCCCTTAGAGTTGACCCAGCAGTCATGGACTTAGGAATATACATAAATAGTAATATTTCTTTTGATCATCATGTGTCTACAATGGTGAGGAAATCATTCTATGTTGTGCAACTTATAAACAAAGGTATAGCATCTAAGTCCAAGGAAGTCATTCTTCCACTGTATTCAACATTCATCAGACCTATCATTGAGTACAATGCCCCCTTTGGTATGTGCCTATCCAGACATATCCAACAACTTGAATGTCCACAGAGGTTCTTCACTAAAAGAATACAGGGCATAAGTAATATATCCTATGCAGACCACCTAGAGACCCTCTCCCTATATTTTGTCTCCTACAGGCTTTTGAGGGGAAATCTATGTCTGGCATACAGGGCATTGCCAGACCCAACTCTGATAGACCTCCTGCATACCCACAAAACAAACAGTACCAGAATTACCTGTTCTAAAGACTTAAACCTTGCCTGTGATATAAATAGAACCTGCTGAAGAGATACGTATTTATTTCAGGGAATACCCCATCTATGGAACAGGCTCCCCATCCATGTGAAGCAGAGTTCCTCCATAATCCAATTCAAGTGCAACTTAGACAGTTGGATGGGAAAATGGAAATTCATCCCTGGTTTGGCACCTATGTCTCTGATGCAAACAGGTAACCTGTAAATGGTTCATTTCCCAGGCCCATGCTTACACTTATCAAGGATATCAGAATTTGTCAGAGATTTGGGATGCATGTCTAGGCTTACAAAGGCCCTTGTGGTCATTAGCCTAGTAAACACCTATGAACCTATACCTTTCAAATCTTCTATTGTGCCATGATGCCACTTATTGACTGGTTCCCAGCCATCTTCTTAAATGGACATTGCAGCTGTACTAGCCAATGAGTAGAAAGTAAACTAGTCTGCTAGCTGCATGGCACAAAGGGATGAAACTTTGACTAGACTGCAGATGACCTAGATTTGATTAGTGGTCAGAGCTGTTGAGGATCTGGATGGAATTTAACAGGAAAGAATGGTAGATACTAGTTACCCAGCAGGGGGGATGGTGTTGGCGAGTTCTACTGACCAAATACTATATGGAAATAGTCAGGTACTACTGCAATAATAGACTTGGGGAGAGAGAGCCATTGAATAAAATTGTCTGCATTGTAACCAGAAATCTAGGTGTGAAGACGCATGCATTCAGACTGGGCCCAGCATAGTGACACTGCACCAGTCTTTCTGCCCAGTGAGACAGAAGTGTTACAAACTTATAATAAGATCTCCCATTCTCTAAGTAATAGCCTCAATCTCTGTCTCTTACCTTTCTCTTCTGGTGCCCTAGCATTCCATGCATTGGAATGCTTTGGATTTGTGAAGAACCTGAGATGTATGGGTTGAATATTTCTTCCTTTCATGATCCATTGTGGTCCCCATTGGCGTAGCAGGTCTGATGTTGCTTGTCTATAGCCAGGATAAACAGTCCTTCTGTGTCCCCCCCCCCCTAAAATGAGATGGATGTATAACAGACAAAAATATAGCTCTGGCTGTGATCCAAGAAAACAGATCTGAGTAGTGGGTCTGGAGAGTGGATAAGTGGAGGAGTCATTGGGGTGGGTGGTTAAGCTGCTTAAATGCTGGTATAATCTGCATGGGTGGAGGGTTGGTTTCCTATTTGCTGCCTGACTACATCACCTGGTGGAGGCCAGGAGCTCTGGCTCAGATAAGCAGAAGTGGGGGAGAAGTGCACATATATCATCTGTAGTAGAGGGTGTCTTGGTAGCATGCTTTAGTTAGTTACATTAATGTCATTGCACTTCATGCAATAGGGGTGGAGTTAAGGGGAGGTCAAAGGGGAAACGTCTTACATATCACTTTACTGGCACTATGGGGAGCCTCTAACTCCTTGTATGTCTTGCACTGGAGCCTGAGGAGGGGCACTGGGACACACGCAGCAGATAGTGGATGGTTGGGGTGGCTCCAAAAACAAATGTGAAAATCAATTCCATGAGGTGAGTACCTCCTGTATTATTTATTTATTTATTTATTGACATTTGTTAACCGGTCCAGCTGGGCTTGTGGCCCACTTTCAGTGGAGACCCAAGGAGAAAAGCTCCAGTTGTACATTTTTAAACAAGTACAATTTTAAACAATATTGATATAATAGCAGTTATAGTAAAAAGATTCACATATGTTGGGTTACATGCATAAAGTTAAAGTTGCATTAAAAAGAAGCTTAGCAACATAATTTTACATTGATATAGTTCAATAGTATTATTCTATGTAAGTGCCTATGTATGGCAGCACAGCATGTCCTCTAGATGTTCTTCCTGAAGAGTAACATTCCACAGTAATTTCAGTCTACCAGACATTACTGGTTACTTACTTTAATCTACTCTTTATAGTATGTCAGATTCCTAGTCACTCATAAGTCACAACTTGGTCTATAGGAGTAAAGGAAAACTTTTCTATAGATGTCTGGGAAACAAGTGTTTGTCTGCATACAGAAAACTTCTGCAACACTGCCAGAGTCTATCCACAGAAAGGATATAACTTTTGGTTGAGTGGATTAATGCGGTGTGAGAAATAATGCAGCCTCAGCATGAAACAGAACAAATTGAAGAATATCATTAAAATACAATAGGTATGTCTTCATAGTCCATGGCATTATATCAGAATCATTTAAAGTAAGCATTAAGTTTCAACCATGATGAGTGTTGTCACAGTTCCGATTTGTTGCTGTAATGTACAGGAGAAAAAGATACAGCTAAGCCTGGAGGGAGTTTAGTTTCTGGAAAAATAAGTTGCATCTCTGTTTACTGATTAATGTTATCCTTTCACCTCACCTTTATGCCTCATCTGGTGGGGGTCTAATGCCTACGCGCGCGCGCGCGCACACACACACACACACACACACACACACACACACACACACACACACACACACACACACACACACACAAACAAAAACACATTCATGTAGCCTCATTCATACTTCTAAAGGCAAGCACACATTCATGTCCACATCTACTGATGCTACCACAATCCCACCCCATGACTTTTCTGGACTTATCTTCCTGGAGAGAAATTTCACTCACCTAGTGATTCTCTGAATTGCACCCCCCAAGCAAATAGGGAGCGGAGGACAATTCCATGGGTGATCATTTGGTTGATTTGTATTAGCCTGTCCCCCAAACTACTGCATTAGCATGCAGCTTGTCTGTAGTAAGGTCTTTGCAAGAGTATCTCCTCAGCCATAGAGTATTGTATGTATCAGAAAGGCTTAATGAGAAATTAAACCCCTTTTGAGATATGGCTTCTTTATCAAACTAAGCCTTTCTAAATAGAGAAACTATTGGTACATAAAAACAGATAGTACACAGAATATGTAACAGTCAAAAGCCATAACAGATGTTACAATGTGTTTTGTTTCTCAAGCTCACAGCTTCAACAGGGACTATGTGCTGCCACTATCCACAGGATCATACATCCATTCCCCAGCCCAGGTATCTATTGTATTTTTAAACATTTTCAAACTTGGTATTAGTTTAATAGCTGTAGATAAGTTATTCCATAAGTAAGAAGCTTGTTTTGTTAATTGTAGCTTTGAAAGTTTATACAAAATGGTACATGCAACATTATCAGTGTATCAAAAAAATGATCACTTATCCATATAATTTAGTTAGTGAATGTGTTTTATTTATTTAAAATTTGTTGAAAGGGCAAGTGGACTTGTCCATGGACTCTTTCTCAGCCATAAACTGGACTATATATATATATATATATATATATATATATATATATATATATATATATATATACAGTACATAATGCAGAATTTATACAAGTAGCCAAAATATTATATACAGACAATGACTGTTATAGTCAACCAAAGCTGTTACAAAAACATAACAAGCATAACCCCAAATTAGATATATTGATGAGTTCAAAGTAAGGACTATAACAAAAGGGCTAAAAGTGTCTGAAATGTAACCAGAAGGAAGCAATGAAGTAGGTGTAGAGGAGGAAGAAATCCCTAATGCAAAACTAACAACAACAACAACAAAAGTCCCACTGTTCGGCAAATTGTTTGAGTTCTTGGCTTGTAGACTGTGTGCCACTGTCAGAAATAACTTTGTGTTGACTACCATGAACTGCAAAATGATGCTTCATCTTGGTAATGACAGTATTGGATGCTAGATTAGGAAGTAGGTCAATCTCGAACCAATAGTAATGAGTCGTTCAGCTGAAGCGGTTCTTTTTGTTGATATGACTTAATACTACTACACATGGAACAAGACAATAGTACTCTCTCAATATCTTGTGACACAGAAGGCCAAAATACTAGTCCTCTCACCCTTCTTTTGGTAGAGTCTGCTCCTGGGTAACCTCGATGCAAGATGGTAATGTACGCTTGTTGCAAAGATTTTGGAACAATAACTTTAGGGCTTTTCATGATGATACCATTGTCAAACAAAATCTCATCTCTGTATTGAAAATAAGGTTGCACTTCTTGAGGTAAACTAGATTGTTTTACAGCCATCCTTGTTTGATAAAGGAGTTGAGCTTCTATAAAACTGAATCTGTGACTGGATGATTTCTAAGCTCATCAAGACACGTGGAAGAAACATTTCTCACTTCCATGACTTCAAAATCAAGTTGTTTATTCTCATACTGTTCAGTGGTTGTTCTGGAATCTGGATAATGTATCAGCAAGATAAAGAAGTTTGCCTTTCTTGGAGACAAGATTGAAATTATTGTTTGTTTGTATCTTTCGGCTTTTCCCGGTTAGGGGTCATCACAGTGGAACTCTGGTCCACTAATGATTGGTAGTTGACTTTTACATGCCGAGTTACCAGCCCTGATGCACAACCTTCAATGAAGGTACGCCCATGCACGCATGTCTCCATGCAGAAGACGCTCTAGCTGAGAATAGAACTAGACAGCGTCTTACTGTGAGGTGACAACGCTACCGCAGCACCACCACCGCTGGCTCAAGATTGAAATTATACTTTTGCAATTTCAACATCATGCATTGCAATCTGGCTGGAGCTGTATGCATAGGTTTTTTCAAAATAGTGACTAGCGATCAGTGGTCTGTTTTAATCTGCATAGGTCTACCATAAACATAATCATGGAACTTGGAACATGCAAGCACAATGAATGCCAAAAGTTCTTTCTCTATCTGAGCATTCTGCATTTCAATTTGGGTAAGAGTCCTGGATGCATAGGCAACAGGTTGATCCTCTTGTACAATGACTGCATCAAGACCAAATTTAGAAGCATCACATGAAAGAGTAACTGGCTTGTGAACATCATAGTATCTGAGAGTTGGCAGACTGGCAATTCTCTGTTTCAGGACATCAAATGCTTTCTGGTGTTTTTCCAACCATGACCAAGATACATCTTTAAGTGTTAGTTCTCTGAGTGGTGCTGATGTTTGACTCAAGTCCGGAATGAATTTGCCTAGGTAGTTAATCATGCCAAGAAAACATTGCAGGGCTTGAACATTGTCTGGAGCTGGCATCTCAAGAATAGCAATTTGCTTAGAGGGGTCTGGTCGTAAGCCTGAACTGGTATATAAATGACCAACATAAGTGACTTCTCATAGCCAGGATTCAGCTTAAGATTCACTTGCCGTGCCCATTCCAGAATTTTTCTGAGGTTTCTGTCATGCTCAGCTTCACCACTACCTCCTACTAGTAAGTCATCTACTATAATAACACAAGGATATCCAGAAAAAAATTGCGCGATTGCACGCTGAAAGACTTCACTTGCAAAATTTATCCGAAATGGCATTCTCAGAAATCTATACCTTCCAAACGGAGTACTGAAAATAGTTAGCAATGAAGATTGCTTGTCAAGCAAAATTTGCCAAAATGAACTCTTTGCATCTAAGACAGAAAAAGCAGTGGCATTTGGCATAATAGTAGCAACGTCTTCGACTGTATGCATTGGACGATGAGTTATTTTCACTGCCTTGTTCAGGTCTTGTGGATCAGTACATATTCTGATGTCATTTGAGCTTTTCTTTTTGAGCTACCACCATGGAAGATACCCATCCAGTTGGTTCATCAACTGGACAAATTACACCTTGTCACATCATTTTGTCTAGCTTGGCTTTAACTCTGTCCTGCATGACTACTGGAACTTTTTGAGCTGGCCTGATAATTGGGCTGACATCTGGGTCTAACTTCATGGTGTGCACAGCTGGAAGCTTGCCTAGTTTGTCTTCGAAAAAATCAGCATAGGAAGAAAAAATATACTGTGCGAAATTAGAATAGTGGTCTTTTAAGTTAACATGGTGGACTTCCTTATTAAATGAAAGCAGTCCCATTTTCAATATGTCTCTGAGCCCTAATAATGATTGGACATGCCACTTGACCATATAACATAACAAGTTGTAGCTTCTCCCAGCAGAGTAACATGAAAGCATTACTAAGCCCTCTGTTTGAATCTCTTCACCACCATAAGCAACAAGCTTCGCACACTTTGCCAAATCAAGCCTTTCACAATGACATACTCTAGCAAATGTTTCTGCTGACATAACATCGCACTTTGAGCCTGTGTCAGCTTTGAGCTCTATGGGTCTTCCATTTATTGGAACAGTACAGAAAAAGTCGTTCTTTGCCCATAAATTTACTACATTAACTCTTTCACTAAGCACTGACACACCATCAACATGAAAAGTAGTGTCACAGCCTTCTAAATGATCAACTCGTTTCTTGAAATGTTCCCTTTTAATAAAAGAATGTGTGCCTTTTGATTTACAAAACCTTTTGAAATGATTCCATTTATTAGATTTGTGGCATTGTTGACCACAAATTAAGCACTTTTCCCTTTTAGATTCATGACTTCCACTACAATTATGGCAGTTAGCAATGAAAATAGGTTGGGATCCATATTTGAGTTTGCTGACTCACTCATGTTTCACTGAGACTGTGCAATTTTTGGAATTTGCTAGAAACCTCTGGGGTTTTCCAGTGAGTGCTGCAGGGGCTACAGTTGTTGCCATGTACTTGGCCCTGTTTCTCTTTACCACTTGCTACATGCTATCAATGTGAGCTTCAAACGTTACTGGAAACATGCATTTCTCATTAGTAAACATATCTGTGTGCTTTTCTGTGAGCTCGTGTATCTGACAAATCTCAATGGTCTTATTCAAAGTTAAATCACTGTTACAAAGTAAAATCTTTCTCACAGCATCATCTTTAATACCACACATGTCTGTCTTTTATCAACTCATGCCTTAAATCACCAAATCTGCACATTTTAGCTTTGTGTCTCAAGTCAGTTATATATGCTGCAAAAGGTTCACCAGGCTATTAATCTCATGTGTAAAATAAGGGCCTTTCCATTGTAATGTTTGTCTGGAGGTTACACAGTTCTCTAAACTTACGTTTTAAGCACTCAGAGTCCTCCCTTGACTCAGCTGGTACAACATTATGATGGTTTTCCCCCTCTCCAGCAAAGACAGCAGGTGCATACACTAATGAATGTTCCCTTTCTATTGCTTCTGATCCAGTTAAATTAAGTAGAATAAATGCCTTTGCACAGTCATCTTTATCAGAAAATGCAGCCTGTATAAAAATGCCATACTCTTGCTCAAACACGCTCCAGTTCTCTGCAATATTAGTATCAAAGACAAATGAACCTGGCTTTCAAAATCTGTCTGCCATGACAACAAAGTATGCACAAACACAATGAAAATATGGCCCTTGTAATTATATATGAACAAGCTTTTCTGTGCGCTTGTAATAACATTCAAATGCACAGTAAACTCTTTGAAATACTGTACTTTGTGAAATGTGCATTACAATGGCTGCATTTTATGAAATAACTGTCCTGTAACATTGCACAAATATGTGAACTCTTCATGCACTTTTTGTAACTCGGATATTTAATACGAAAAATACATGCTGAGGAAAAATGCCGTTGTTTCCTTTTATTTTATTAATTTTATACAATTTGGAATTTATTTCAAACATTTTTTGTAGTAATTCAAAAATATCTAACAATATCAGGCATTTTGATTTATTTAAATATTGTTTAGAGCATTTTTCATGCTTTGTTTTATATCTTGCAAATTAGAAGTTATTTGGGCAAGTTTAAACACCTGAAATTTGTTTCTGACCTGTTTTGTGAATTATACGTGCAGTAGGGATGATCCACACCTGTATATTCCTGCAGGATCTACTTTCATTCACTGAAAACACATTTCACTGAATATCAATTCACCCACACCAAATTGCTGAAAGCTGAAATCACTGAAAACTCATTTCACCAAATCACATTTCACTGAATGCAGAGTACTGTAAGGCAAGTAAAACATATATGCCATTTTCCCCACTGTAGTGTGATCCTGGAGTTAGTATATATAGTTAGGGGGTGTGGGGGCACAGCCCCCCACATAGAGTGTGTGGGGGGTATAGCCTCCCACCTAGATTACTTTTATATTTATGAGATAAGTTCAGTACAGAATTGTAGGTTATTTCTGAGCTTCCTAATATAGCTGAGGAAGGCCTTAAGTTTATCTTTTTAATTAGTTGAATTCCTAAGGTGAAAGTTGGCTTTACAATTCCTAATATCAAGTTTGAGAGATGTGCTTATCCTTTTTAAATCCTTTTTATAATGATGAGGCCATGGATAAAGGGCATAGCATTCCAAACTTATGGTCACCCCCTCGTTGGTCAGGACTGACCATAAGCTAATCACCCTTGACATCCCCATCCCTCCCCCACCCCCTAGTAAGGAAACCTTCATAAAAAAAAAAACTTCTCCAAAGCCAACTTCATGCTACTCAAGTCAGAAGTGACACACGTCATGACAACCATGCAGACAGGAACTGAAAGTTCGACTGCTGAGTCCTACACTAAGGCACTGTATGAGCATATCCACTCATGCATGAATTGTGCCATCCCAAATAGAACCAAGACGCTCTCCTCCAAAAAAGGAAGCCAATCTGGTGGTCCCCTGCCATAAACAAACTTTACAACAAAAAGAAGAAACTGTTGCAGAAAAGAGGAAAATCCCAGGATGTAAAAAATTCCTTTACCGGCTTAAGTAAGAAGCTGAGATCCCTCATAAAATCCTCCAAAGCTAGTTACGAAAATAAAATTGCCAAAGATTCCAACGATAACCAGCAGTCATTTTATAGTTATGTCAAGAATCTAAATGGCAATGCTCAGATCTGATACAACAGAATGGCATTAAATATACTGATCCCAAGGATATTTCCAGTATCCTGGCAGATCGATTCAGTGCCAACTTCATCCCCCCCTCACCCCCTAAAGGGCCCATCTCAATACCGAAAGATTGCCAAATTCTGGTAATAACAGCCACGCAGGTTAAAACCGCACTCTCCAAAGCTAAGAATACAGCATCCATGGGACCAGACGACATCCCGGGCTGTGTACTTCATGAACTACAAAATGAACTGGCACCTCACCTAAGTCCCATGTTTAATCAAAGCCTCACCTCAGGCTTCATGCCCACTGAGTGGCACACAGCTACAGTTATCCCACTCCACAAGGGGGATCCAACTTGGATCCTGGGAACTACCACCCCATCAGTCTGACGAGCCTGATCTGCAAAGCCATGGAATGTATTATCATGGAGTTTATAAACAAAGACATTGGCAACCTTCAAACACTGGACCCACCCAGTTTGGGTTCATGAAAGGCCAAGCTTGTCTTCTGAACCTGACTGACTTCTTCGAATCAGTCTCCAGAGCTGTGGACGAGGGTAAAGTGGTCCACACAGCCTATCTGGACCTCGCCAAGGCCTTTGACACCATCCCCCACTCTGGAATCATTGATAAATTTACTAAGCTGGGCATTAATCCCTACATCGCTCAATGGGTCACCAACTGGCTTACTGACAGAACCCACACTGTAAAAGTAGCTGACTCCAAATCCAGCTCCAGACAAGTGACAAGTGGAGTACCTCAGGGTTCAGCCCTGGGGCCACTCTTGCTTGGCATCTACTTCTCTGAAGTACAGGCCAACACTAATGGACTCTGGCTAACAAATTTCACAGATGACTGCAAATTGGGAGACATTATTGGATCCCCAAATTATGTGGATATTCTACAAAAGGACCTTACAGAAACAGATGCTTGGTGCCACAGCTATGGGCTCAAGCTCAGTCCCAAGAAATGTATAGTTATCCCCTTTGGTAAAAAACATGTACCCATGAATTACCACATAGGCGGCAGTGCACTAAACACCAAAAGTGTGATAAGAGACTTAGGGACACAGGTGGACAGTGGTCTCACCTTCGATAACCACATCACAACTGTCAGGAAATCCTTTTATGTAGCACAACTCATCACTATGGGCTTTTCATCTGGAAAAAAAGAGGTCATTGTCCCACTGTACTCATCCCTCATTAGACACATTATAGAATACAATGCCCCATTTTGTATGTACCTCTTAAGACATCTGCAACAACTGGAAATGCTGCAGAAATACCTCACTAAAAGAATCACAGGCCTAAAGCAGATGTCCTATGCTGATCGTCTAAAAAAATACAGCTATACTCTGTCGCATATCGTCTACTCGGAGGTGATCTCTGCTTAACATACAAGGCCATGTCAATCCCAGAGCTGTTGGACATGCTACACTTAAAGAAATCCCAATCCCTCAGAGCCACACATTCCAGTGATCTAAACCTTGTCATCACAATGAAAAAAACATGCTAGAGGGATAGGTTTCTGACCCAGACACTCCCGATACTCTGGAATAGACTGCCCATACACGTCATGCAGAGCACCTCTTTGGCCCTCTGGCCCTCTTCAAAAGGAACCTTGACAATTGGATGAGAGATAGGAAACTCACCCTGGGGATCATGTTAGACACCCTGCTAGACAGGGGTCCAGGGAAGTAAATACTGTGGGAAGAAATAGCCAGGGAATTGTTATGGCTAGGCTTGTATAGGCCCTAGGGCTGATAGCCTAGTACCAACCTATGAACCTATGAATTAGACATATTTTAGCAATGGCCAGGATCTTTTTTTGTTATAAAGTTGTTACAGAGTTTGCTGATGTGGTAGTGCAACCACATGGATGTAGTTCTAAACTTGCTGCACCTGATTTGAATGGATATCTCAATGCATCTATCCAAGATGGAGTAAAATTTGGAGCAGTAAGCAGCAGCCTCAGTTACAAGGTTTGTTGGGGAAGAACACCATTTCTAATCCTTAATCGGATCAATAAATATTAAATAAACCAGTCCTGGCATATTTCCTGAATGTACAGGATTTAT
Organism: Protopterus annectens; assembly: GCF_019279795.1. Lineage (NCBI taxonomy): Eukaryota > Metazoa > Chordata > Ceratodontiformes > Protopteridae > Protopterus > Protopterus annectens. The sequence continues at coordinate 294,346,724 of NC_056741.1, read as the reverse complement.
TAGGAGCTACAAAATAGGTTTTCATAGAGAAGTTCACAGCAAGATGGTCAGATCAAGTGGGGTGGAAGAATTGGGTGAATGTTTGTGAGGACACGATTGAGAAGATTAACACCTCTGGTAGGTAAGAGAGTAATTTGGTCAAGTGCACTGGCACGTACAAAGTCCAGAAATCTCTGGGCATGTTTGTTTTTGGTAGTAAATATTTACCAGTTTACACGTGGATAGTTGAAGTGACCCATAAGGAAGGTATTTGGTTTGAATGCTAACTCTTGTAACTGTTTAAGGTATTCTGCCTGCTCAGAAGGGTCACAGATGGGAGCTATAATTGGCTATAATGTGATAGATATAAGATCAGGTATCATTTAAATGTACACAAATGCAGTATTCTCTTTGCATAAATCTAGAAATGCAGCCATATTAAAGAAAGCCTTCACAGTGTGCATGCAGTTTCAGTGAATGCCCTTTCAGTCAGTGAAAATAACATTCAGTCAAGAATACTGATAAAGACAGAATGTGTAGTATATTGAAAACAAAGAGATCTTACAAGGCTTGAGGACCAAGGCTAAAGAGGCTTGTAGACATTTGCAGGGTTTTGGCATTATTGGGTGATACTACAGTTAGTTAAGTTAGTTCATTTAAACTGATATTCAGAAAGTCATTGCAGTACAGACAGTCAAGTATGTGTGCAGAAGTCAGGTGAAATATCCAGCATTCCAGAATATTAATTATACCATTTATGAGGAAAGGAACATGATGAATATGAATGCAGAGGACTATATCAGGTTATCAGCATTGTTATTGGAGACAGAATTCAGATATTGTTGACATCTGCCTCGAATGCACATGATAATGCATTCTTAATTGAAGTACAGTGTTTGCAGACTTTATTCTGAAATGAACTAGAAGACTTGGCGCATAAAGGACAAACTTGCACGTGGGCAGCATAGTTTTGGGTAATTAACAGATAAAGACATTCATAACAGTCTCATTCCAGTTTCTTCCAGTTGTTTCCAGTTCAAACCAGTATTCTATAGTAATATCAATTCTTTCAATAGGTAATTTTATTGAGTGTAACTTGTATTTCAAAACGTTACAGATTTGTAACGTGAAATGTGGTGATAAACAATAGAATTTTGAATAAATACAAATACTCTCCCACAGTCTCTAGTAGATCTGAATGCATGATAGGCATTGTACCCTGGAATAATGGAAGTGCTATCACTACAATGGAACCAGGTTTCTGTAATTACACATTGGTAATGTATTTGATACTGAGTAAGGCCTTTAGTTCAGAGATGCCATTGTTTAGGTTTCTGTAGTCAACAGTGGTACCTTGATATTATCCAGGTTAGAGTTTACTGTGTAGTCATGGTCATCAGGTGAACTCTGCCTAAAAAGACACTATGAGGGTATCAAAGTTTTCTCCAGTAAGTGGGTCTATGGGTATATCGATCATTTCATCACAGGGAGACACACATACACTGGGTCCCTTAGAATGATACCGATTTACTAGCCAACTATTGAAGCAATTGTGTTATCCTTATAATTAGGCATCATACTTTGTGATGGTAGAATGATGCCCAATGCCAAGGCCCTTCCCTCTTTGAATACATGAGTAGAGAGCTCAACAATGCCTATCTATGTCTTCCCCCATGGTGGAACACACCAGATCATTCATTACCAGATGGGTAGCTACAAGGTTGTAACTGTATCTGGGATGATGCAGGGACCTAAAAGCCCTAACCATGTCCATAGTCATTGCACCAGAGAGGCATATAACTGTCATACTATGCTTAGACAACCTTGTAAGTGTTGTATCTGAATGTCTTACAATGGAGTCACCAGTGACTATGACATTTCTGGGATGTTCTGAAGACATATGGGACCCTGCAGCACAGGTAGCTCCCAATAATAGCAGGAGTATGTGCATATGTGGGCATTGTTCTAGTATTTGTCCTGCATGGTTGATGTAAGCAAACAGGACATCTAGGAGGCATTGGAGGCTTAGATGAGTGTTTATTTACTACCTCAGCATATGTGGAAGCAATATTTTGGTGACAGGGTAATGCAGTGTGGTGCAGTTTACTGACAGTGGGTTAGATGGATAGATTAGCCACCAATTTAGAAAAATAGATACACCACTCTCAAGTGTGCCTGTCAGTTGGCATAGAGGGTTAAAGCCCTCAGCTGTAGTTTCTGAGGTACAAGTTTTAATTCATTTAGCCCTCTTTGGCCTACTTTATGACCTCATGCAAATCACTTAACCAGATCTTGTTCCTGACTTGCCCCAGAAGAGATTTTCTGCCAAATAGTTCTACCTGGTTAACAAATCTTTGGAAGAAGTGCTGGTACATTTGAAGGAATATGAAGAAAAACATAAAATTATATAAAGATGTTCTAGTGCTTGCTATTTTTTTTTTTCTTGTAGACTACCCTCCCCACACACACACACACACACACACACACACACACACACACAATATGAAGGGTTTTGACAGCACTCCTGTTTAGTATATGTATTAACTCCAAGGACAATACACTTTTGAATAAAGTGAATACTTGTTTAGTCAGCAAGTTTGAATTTACCCACACCTCCAAGGCAGTGGAGCTTTGGTGTTAGAGAAAATGGAACGAAAGGGTATAAGGACAATCTCCACCTCACTGTGGGACACAGTCGTCAAAATCCTCATGCAAAATATTTTTTGAAGTACTTTTAACTGTATGATGTTTCAACCAAGTGAAATTTCAACAGATGATCCCCCGGATTCTGCAAGCCCTGCACGGCGTGCAGGATTAGGGCAGGAGCTGCAGCACGCAATATGTCTGTAGTGCTATCCAGGAATAACCTGTAGGGGCGTGCATGAGCGCTCCTGCACTAGTCCTGCATGGACTCAGCCCCTGTATGCAAATTACCCCATTTGCAGGAAAAATCCATGCAAATGAGGTTAATTTGTGATCCAGGAAACTGGAAACCGGCCGTGCAGGACTAGTGTAATCTGTAGATATGTACTCCGCCAGTAACGGAGTACATTTCTGCAAACTACAAAATGGAGCCATGACAGCTCCAAATAAAGGGTGGATATCATGTATAAAGCATGCCAATGGCCAACTATAAGGCCATTGGCATGGAAAACACTTGAAAAAAAATCAACTTTTATCTTTTTTTAGCTGATCTCAGCTGTTTAAGCGTTGGGCAGTGGTGTGCAAATGGGATTGGGGAGAAATAAGAAAATAAACCTAAAATAAGCATTCTAACTAAAATCACTATTCTGCCATTATACTCAATGGTAGGCAGAAGACAACATGCCCAGTGAATAGTGGTTGCTAAGGGGGGAGGCTCAGTGTGGGACATGTAACTATGCATTAGCAAGCAATCCTATGCAAATGAGGAGAATGATACTGAATCCCAGCTTTCCCCTGCATGCTAGTCAGCTCCCAACAGTGTAAGAGCAGGAATAGCTTGGTGCAAGCCTAGGAGTTTGCTGACATCATAGGGGTGTGTGTCAGGCATACTGTAAGTGGATTGGAGCCCTGTGGCTCAGGTTTTCTCCTAGCTTAGCAGAGCTAAGCAAGGGGGTGTGTCTGAGGCTGCCTAGCACACTTTACATTGCCTAAGTGGGTGTGCATGCCACACACCGGATTTTAAAGGAAAAAAAAAAGTAAAACAGGAAATAGCAGCTCTGTGCACATTTCAGCACTGTGTTTGTGTGGCGTGCCTCCGGGCTTAAACAGGAAGGCAATGGGAAGGGAAAACAGCAGTAGGAAAATAATCTAGGAGAACTAGAATAGCTGGCAGATGAAATGTACCAGAAAAAGCCAATTACACAGGTAACAGGCAGCAGACCAGACCAGCCCAGAACACTACTATAAACTATGCAAACACCTTTCCCTCTGGTTTTTCCCATACTCTACACCACCGGAGTATACAAGTGGAGAACTTTTAACAAACAAAACAACAAAATGATAGGGGCTGCAATAGCTATCATACAACATGTGGAAGAGGCTGAGGGTGTTGAGGATGTGAATGCTGTCGACCAACCCACAGTGTGGAGACAGAGAAGAGTGTAGAGGTCCAGGGTAACATATCAGGGGCTACATGAGCTTGAGAGAGTGGGGTGCTATAGGGTGGACAGGGACCTCTTACAACAAATTGTTGAGCTGTGCCGACCACGCCTGACCCATAGAACTAACAGAGGGAAACCCATCCCAGTGGATACCAAGGCATGTGTAGGCCTAAGAATATCAGCTACAGGTACCTTCCAAAGGCCAACTGGGGATATGATGGAGATCTCACAGGCATCAGCACCCAGGGTACTCCACCAGTTCCTGGATGCCATGTCAGCACATGCCATTGAGCACGTATATTTCCCCAACACCTGTGAAGCGTTGGCCAGCAATATGCAACTGTTCCACCAAATAACAAACAATCCTGAGGTAGCGGGTGCTATAGACTGCATGTAAATATGCATCAAAGCACCACCCAGTGAGCAGGGTAGGGTTTCCATCAACTACAAGGGCTTCTCCTCCATCAACTTCCAGGTTGTGTGCGATGTCCAGGGCATAATAATGAATGTGTGTGCTGGCTGCCCTGGAAGCTATCATGATTCCCACATCTGGCATCTGACACAGGTGTACCAGAGATTTGCCAATGGGGATATCCATTACGGTCACCTAGTGGGGGATGCTGGTTATGCACTGGAGCTGTGGCTGATGACACCCATAAGAAATGCACACACACCTGAACAAGAACTCCATAATGAGGCACACGCACAGACCAGAATTATAATAGAGCATGTGTTTGGGATGCTCAAGTCATGGTTCCAGTGCCTGGACACATCCGGTGGAGCCTTGCAGTACTCACCAGCTACATGTACCCAAATTGTTATCTTATGTGCCATGCTACACAATATGATCTTGCGGAAACAGCTGCAGCAGGAACAACAAGAAGCAGGGCCACACAGCCCCCCACCATTGCTAAGGCCTGCACAGGCACAGAGTGACTCAAGGAGAAACAAGCTGAGCCTGCTCCAAAATGCAAAAAGAGATGTGCCCAGTATGCCCTGGCCTTGGCAAAGAGGCAACGCATAGCACATACACCGACACAGGAGGGACCCAGGGGATGACACCTCTCTTTGCCTCACACATACAATAAAAAGGATGCCAAACATGACACTACCTGTGCTCAGCCATGTGTAGGGAGTGTACTAAGTGCATCTGACATAGGCAGCCCTGCAACACCACCCTCAGTACTGGGACACCCACAAGGTAAGTCACTCAACCTACCAATTACCGAATGGAGTAGAATGTGTTATTACCTGTATCTATTGTATGGATGTGAGCATGCAAGGGAATCGGGTAGCTGAATGGTATGCCAGCAGATAGTAGACACCTATAGTGGCACCATGCAATCTGTAACAAATACTGGTGTCACCACAGTAGCCAGTACTACACAATGCGACAAAACCCACTGCAGGAAATGTGCTGGGCCACATGTGTGTCCATATCACTCACACATGCCACTCAGGGAAGTTCACATACCCAACAACAGTCACAGCCAGCAGAGCAGGTGTAGACAAACACAAACAAAGGCTGTGCTATGGCCTCTGACTAATGCCTATGGGTAGCCTCCCTCCCAGGTCTACACAGATAGACTACAGCAGGTCAGGCAGTGGGATGTTAGTTCTGAAGGGTAGGAAGTCAGAAACTAATACGTAGGTCAATCAAAGCTAAGACCTGTAGTATACTGATATGACTCTAGTCAGCATGATAGGTTAGAATACAGAATGATACGGAGTAACTGACATACCAGTACAGTCATAGCAAATGTGTACAAGTGTCAAGTTTGCCACCCTCCCATCCTATGTAGAACTGTAGAAACAGTAAGGTGTGCTCCCCAATCCTGTGTAGAAATGTAGTAACAGTCAGGTGTGCCCCCAAATCCTGTGTAGAAATGTAAAAACAGTCAGGTGTGCCCCCCAATCCTGTGTAAAAATGTAGTAACAGTCAGGTGTGCCCCCAATCCTGTGTAGAAATGTAGTAACAGTCAGGTGTGCCCCCAACCCTGTGTAGAAATGTAGAAGCAGTCAGATGTGCCCCCAATCCTGTGAAGAAATGCAGAAATAGGCAGGTGTGCCCCCCAATCCTGTGTAGAAATGTAGAAACAGTCAGGTGTGTCCCCCCACAATCTTATGTAGAAATGTAGTAACAGTCAGGTGTACCCCCACTCCTATGTAGACATATAGCAACAGTCAGGTGTGCACCCTCACAACCACTGTGTAGAAATGTAGAAACAGACAGGTGTGCCCCCTCCCCCAATCCTGCGTAGACATGTAGTAACAGTCAGGTATGCCCCCTCCCCCAATCCTGTGTAGGAATGCAGACAGTCAGGTGTGCTATCCCCAACCCAACCTAGACATGTAGTAACAGTCATGTGTGCCCCCAAAACCCAACGTAGACATGTAGTAACAGTCAGGAGTGCCCCCAAATCCTGTGTAGAAATATAGAGACAGTCAGGTGTGTCCCCCCACAATCCTATGTAGAAATGTAGTAACAGTCAGGTGTGCCCCCCACTCATATGTAGACATGTAGTAACAGTCAGGTGTGCCCCTTCACAACCACTGTGTAGAAATGTAGAAACAGACAAGTGTGCCCCCTCCCCCAATCCTGCGTAGACATGTAGTAACAGTCAGGTGTTTACCCCTCCCCCAGTCCTGTGTAGGAATGTAGACGCAGTCAGGTGTGCTCCCTCCAACCCAACCTAGACATGTAGTAACAGTCAGGTGTGCCCCCCCAAACCTATTTAGAAATGTAGTAATGGTTTGGTGTGCCCCCCAATCTGATGTACACAAACTGTAACAGTCAGGTGTGCCTCCCCACAACCCTATGTAGAACTGTAGTAACATGTATGTGTAGATATAATACCAGTGGAGCACAGATGCCCAGAGGTGGCCAAGGCAGCAGGATAGGTTGTAGCATTTGCACAATATGCAGGTATGTGTGTGAGGTTGGTGTGGGTTTCATATTGTGTGAGAGTGGTCAGTAGGTATGCATGTTGAGGTAAGACCTGGTGGCTACTGCCCACTACTGCTGATGACAGGAACAAGCCCTCACAACTGCAGTGCCAAAGACAATTCCTACCAGTATAACACATGCTAGCAGCAAGCCATTGTAAATGTATGGTGGTAATATGTGTCACCATCTGAAAGACTGACATGGCATGGCTGTTGGGCTAGATATACAATCAGTACACAGGGGAAAGTACCCCAGACATACGGTATAAATTGTGTCACTATGAAATGCAGAAACTCTTGGAGTTGTACATACAGGTAAGCATCACATCATCTGGTCCTGTAGTAGGGGATATCAGTGATGTCTGCCCAAACACTTGCAGATCACAAAAGAAGGTTGGACTGATGTATTAGTAAACAGCTGATGTATCTGGACATGCCAGCATAACTGGAATGCCCCATGCATATCTGTGTATCAGATGCAAGTAGTGTCCATAGCACACATGCACCCAGCTCATGCAAACACCATCCACAGGTACCTCTCTGGTCATATCCCTGCTGTGGGGAATGGGTATAATATGACCCCACCTGTATATAGCAATAGCAGAAGAATGCAGCATGCAGTGCAGGTGTCCCATGCAGGTGTGTCCCTAGCTGTAGGTAGCACCCTGCCAGCATCCACACCACCTGATCAAGACTGATAGAAGGTAGTGGCATAAATCCCTATCACACCTACCCTGTCACCCCAGGGGAATATACTGTATGATGGTCTGAGACTGCAGGACTGACAGAATGCGACGGCTTGCCATGTCTGGCCCACAAAAACACCTAATGGCCCACAGGCCTCTGTCAAAGGCCTGTGTCTCACATGTACTGCCAATGCATGTTATGTCATGGACACCCAAATAACAACATAACGCACTCCACACAAGCCATATTCCAGGCCATGTGGACAAACCACAGTAACATGTCCATTATGTCCCACTGCATGAATTGTGGACCAACACTAACACACAGCTGTGATAAGGTGATAACCTTAGGGAAAGTATCAGAGAATGTATGCATAATGTATGGAAGAGGTTAGAATAACAGAGGGGGGGGTGGGAGCATGGGCAGCATGGAATATGCAGGGTCCAACACAAAGCTGTGTGCACACACTATCCCTGGCTGCAAACAGATAAATGGGTAGCTACACACCTGCCCGTACACCACAATAGGGGTAATGTTCTGACCTATGGCCCTTGCCTCTGGGTAACCTGTGGGAATCTGTACAGCTGTGAGGCATTGCCACAGCAAGATATGGCCATACTGCCATGTCGATGGATGTACAAGTATGGGATTGTCTGCCAGCACTGTACCAAGGTGTTGAACCAGATACACAGACCCAGCAGCAAGTGTCTGCTGCTCCCCCTCCAGAATGGCATAACTTACCATGAATATGTAGGTGTCTGCCCACAATACCAAACATAGCTGCAGTCACCCTTGTCCCCTAAGACATCACTGTGAGTAAGAATGTCCACCTGAGAGTACACAAGGAAAGAAAACATCACAGTGTATAACAGTACACACATCTGAATATCTCTGCTGACAGCAGTACCATGCAGCTGAAGCAGCACAGACACAATCACCTGCAGTACACACTATCCCCTGCACAGTTTGTCCCCATATTGCCAAATGATTGATGGATACCCTGCAGAAACAGTTTGCTACCTGTAGGTGTACAACACAAAGGTCTGCACTGGAGTACAAACTACTTGAAATAGATCCACACATTCAATGCAGAAGGGCATACTGGGCATGCTCATACACTTAGAGAAATTAAGGCACTGTCAGACAACAACATACTGAAAGGTCATACTGGGCATTCTCACACACTTAAACAAATGAAGCCCATGTCTGCAAACAACAGTGGACCATACGTATCCATCAGCATTATGGACTATGTGGTGCAAATGCTTGCTGTGCATCATGACTGTACAAGGAAGTAGTCATCTAGCAGCTGTAGATGTACCTGTGGAATATAACCCTGGGAGTGGTCACATGTGGTGTGTCAACCTTTAGATGAATGGGTTATGGCCCATGCACAAATACTGCCCTCCTCATAGCCCTATAGCCCTACTATGACAAGCCTGCTGAGGTCATCTACTTCAAAATACACCTTTGGGAAAGGTATAGCCCAGTAATCTACATGGAGTGTCCTATAACTGCATACTGCTGTAGTTTGATAAACTAGTTAGGTAGGAGTTCTAATCCCAGGCACGGCAACTGTGTGTGTGTGTGTGTGTGTGTGTGTGTGTGTGTGTGTGTGTGTGTGTGTGTGTGTGTGTGTGTGTCTGTGTAGAGATCAATGCTTTATAGGCTAGTCACACTCACTACAATTCAAATGCCCTACTTTGGCAAAGCTGTTGATGTCATTCACGGTGAAATACACCTTTGGGAAAGGTGTAACCCACTAGTCTCCGTGGCGCGTCCCATAACTGTGTACTGCTGTAGTGTGATAAACTAGTTAGGTAGGAGTTCTATTCCCAGACATGGCAACTGTTTGTGTGTGCTTCTGTCTGTGTACAGAGCAATGCTGTTTAGGCTAATCACACTCACTACAATTCAAATGCCCTACTTTAGCAAAGCTGTTGATGTCATTCACAGTGAAATACACCTTTGGGGAAATTATAGCCCAGTAATCTCCATGGTGCTTCCATAACTGCATACTGCTGTAGTGTGATAAACTAGTAAGGTAGGAGTTCTAATCCCAGACATGGCAAATGTGTGAGTGTGTGTGTGTGTGTGTGTGTGTGTGTGTGTGTGTGTGTGTGTGTGTATGTGAGTGTCTCTGCCTGTGTAGAGAACAATGCTTTCTAGACAAGTCACACTCACTACAATTCAAATGTCCTACTTTGGCATTCCAGCTAATGTCATTCATTGTGAAATACACATTTGGGGAAGGAGTATGTCAATAATCCCTGTGGTGCGTCCTATAACAGCTTAATGCTGTAGTGTGATATAGAGCTCTGGTAGGGATTCTATTCCCACACATGGCAGTTGTGGATGTTTTTGTGTGTATTTCTCTGTCTGTGTAAGGAGCGATGCATTTTAGGCTAGTCACACTCACTACAATTCAAATGCCCTATTTTGGCAATCCTGCTGATGTCATTCACTGTGAAATAGACATTTGGGAAAGCTGCAGCCCAGTAATTTCCATGGTGCATCCCATAACTATGTACTGCTATAGTGTGATAAACTAGTAAGGTAGGAGTTCTAATCCCCGACATGGCAACTGTGTGTGTGTGTGTGTGTGTGTGTGTGTGTGTGTGTGTGTGTGTGTGTGTGTGTGTGTGTGTGTGTGTGTGTGTGTGTGTGTCTGTGTAGAGATCAATGCTTTATAGGCTAGTCACACTCACTACAATTCAAATGCCCTACTTTGGCAATCCTGCTGATGTTATTCACTGTGAAATACACCTTTGGGGAAGGAGTACTCCAGTAATCCCTGGTGGTGTCCTGTAACAGCTTAATGCTGTAGTGTGATATAGAGCTCTGGTAGGGGTTCTATTCCCACACATGGCAGTTGTGGATGTTTTGTGTGTGTGTTTCTATGTCTGTGTAAGGAGCAATGCATTTTAGGCTAGTCACACTCACTACAATTCAAATACCCTACTTTGGCAATCCTGCTGATGTCATTCACTGTAAAATACACTTTTGGGGGTGGAGTACTCCAGTAATTTCTGTGGTGCGTCCTATGACTGTGTAGTGTAATAAACTAGTTAGGTAGGAGTTCTAATCCCAGACATGACAGGTGTGTGTGTGTTTGTGTGTGTGTGTGTGTGTGTGTGTGTGTGTGTGTGTGTGTGTGTGTGTGTGTGTGTGTGTGTGTGTGTGTGTGTGTGTGTGTGTGTGTGTCTGCATTTGTCATTCGTATCCTGTTCGGAAGTGGTTGTGAGTGTGTAACAAATGGACTCAATGTGGAGCGGGTTTTGCAAATTTCTTATATGGTGGCCCTACTATATATCACAATGTCCACTGTACAGGGATAACAGATGTATAATAGCTGAGAGGCTGGGGTGCAAATCCATATCCCTACATGTGACAGCAAGGCCAGGCGAACAAAGTTAGCACCCCTTGTATTACCCAGAGAACACTCTCAACCGATGTCTCATACACACACACACACACACTTACCTAGGCAACAGCTGCTATGTTGGTAGTACCCTGCATATTGCCCACTGATAATAACCATGGTGTGATTGCAGTGGGCTACAGAAGGCATGGCACCCTGTCCATCAGTCCAATAGGCATGTGCATGCAGACAGTGCACCTTCCCTATGTTCCCCAATGGACACCTGCAACAAACACACCAAACAGCCAATACTTAGCAGCAATAGTCTCCTTTATCTCCACAAGACCTGGTACTTTTTTTTGGATCTAACCTTGTTTGTTAATGATAATATTATTGAATTTAGACCTTATAGAAAGGATACATCAGTAAATATGTTTTTGCATGCTACGAGCATGCATCCTCCCCATTTATTAAAAGCTTTGCCCTATGGAGAATTTAAAAGAATACATCAACACACTAGCATGGAATCTGAGTTAAATTATGAGTTAAATGAGGTGTTCCTAAGGTTGTGTGAAAGGGGATATGATAAAAAGCAATTATTGACAAGCATGAATGATGTTATGAACAAGCATGGAATGTCTAGAAAGTTTCAAACACATTTGTTGGGTTTGACCAAAAAAGATAGAGATGTGGAAAATATATTTCAGAACTAAATACACAGCTTTTTCTGAAATATTTGTTTCTTTAATTAAAAGATTCTGGTATTTAGTTAGCGAGAATGAGTCCATAGGTGAGCTTTTTCCACGTCATATTATATTTTCATATAAAAAGGGAAAGAATTTAAAAGAAATATTAAATAATAATCTTTCAATAAAAAGAACTGTCTATGCTGTTAATGTGGGTTCATTCAGATGTAATTCATGCAGTATATGTGACAGAATAATCAATGTCAGATCTATTAATAACATCAATCATAACCCAAAGCACTATTTCAACTGCAAATCTATTGGTGTTGTTTACATACTCGGTTGCAGTTGTAATAATATATGGTATATTGGGCAGACAAAAAGAATGGTTAGAGTCAGAATCTTAGAACACTTAAGAAACATTAAAAATTCAAATTTATCTAGTCCAGTTGCTAAACACTTTTTTGAGACACATGAGGGCAAGGTAGATTGTTTAAAATTCAGCATATTAGGCAAGCCTTTTTGTACTAGGGGTGACAATATTTGTGACAAACTATTAGAACTTGAAACTAGGATGATTTTGAAGTTTAATACTTTAAAACCTTTTGGTCTTAATTTAGAATTGGGTATCTGACCAACAAATTAATTAATTAATAAACACACATAACATAATTTTGATATTTATATTACATTTCATAATGTCCATAAATCATATTAAATGATATTAAAGTAATATAATAATGAAATGATACATTTATAAAATGTGTATATGCACATATAAAAATTTTTTATATTAAAACATTTTTGCAGTAAGTATTGTGATATTACTTTAAAAATATGCATTTAAAATTTTCCCTCCTTTTTTGAATTCAATTGTATAATTAATTGAATAATTGATGTAATTAATGTGTATATAAAAACTACTATTGTTTTGTATTGAACTGTGATCCATTGAAGGCGAAATGCCGTGGTACCAGGTCTTGTGGAGATAAAGGAGACTATTGCTGCTAAGTATTGGCTGTTTGGTGTGTTTTTTTCTACTTTTTTCAGTATTGTTTGGCTACTATTATTTCCGGATCCAAGCCATACTTTTTGCAGTGAGTTCTCTGATATTGAAAGAAAGTAATTTCTATGTTGAAATTTATTGGACATTGTGAATGATGTCAGGTACTGAAGGCTCCGAACGGAGCGCTACATATAATGCGTACAATACCTTGTTATTTCAAGATATGGTGACGGAGCGCGACAAAAGATTTACCAGTAATGATCCATGGAACCTTGGGGGGAATGCGGATGCAGATGGTCGATTTGCCCAGCTGAATAAATTAATGGCCAAGGAAGTTGCTTTGTACTTTGACACTAGACTTTTAGAAAAGTATGTAAGCCTTAATATTACCCCTAGGGGCTTACGCATTGACAAATTGCCTGCTGCACCTTTTTCCGATGATGAATGTGATCTTTTGGAGGAATGGAAACAAACTTCTCTTTTGTGTACTACAGGTTGGCTTCGCATACTTATTAAAAGGAATCAAAAGTGTCATGATAAGCTGAAAAATGAAATTTCCGTGTTACAGAATGAACTTGTAGTAGAGGTCAATTATAGAGCCCAAATGGCTAATATAAGTGAAAAGATGAACAAGTTAGAGGCAGATGTTGTGCAGAGAAAGCGCAACAAATTAGTTCGGGACCTTAAAGACTATGAAACAGGCATTGTTTTCAACTGGCAGCATGAACCTGTACGTAGTCAGTCTAGGGGGCGGAGCTGGACTCGCAGCTCAAAGCGCCGGAACTATTCAGCATCAGCGTCATCGTTTTCCTCAACAGAAAAGGATAATACTGCCAAAAATGTTTCTTTCGCCAGAACCGCTGCTCCTAATCGAGTTGTCAACAGGGACATTGTAGAGATTTCAAATGATGGTTCCAATCTCAGTTCCACGGAGGATACAAACTTTCAAAATGACAACTATAATAAGGGGCGGAACGGCAGAAATGGCAGAAAGGGTCGCAACCGTTACAAATGAAAATGAAGGTTTGAGAACTATTACATCTGATAGGATTTGTCGCAATGTTACTTCTCTAGAATGTGTCAATTTATCTGACTTGCATTTAAGTGATAGTATGATGAATGTTTTGCATAAGGGGAACAAATTTGTTCCTACGTTTTTCCCCTCATTTGCTGATATTTACTTAGAAGTGAAAGTATTCATTCGCAAGTTGTTATTAAGAGTATATTTTAATAAATTCACTAATGCGGATGTGAATGTCAATGTGAATTTGAACGTAAATGTCTCTAATTTTATTGAAACTGGGATTGAAGATGAAGTTTCTAATGCTATTGATTTTGATGACAGTTTATTGAACATGTCCATATACAATTATGAGTATGATGAAAATGATGAACATGATGAATTTGATTGTCTTCTTGAAGAAGGGGATGTTTGTTCTACTGAATATAATACCGATATTAGTTCCAATATTAGTTATTTGACAGGATATGGTAGATTAAAGATGCCAAAATTTAGAAATGTTAAAAGCAAGTTTATTCCTACCATATCAGTGCCAGCCATTTCAGTGTTTCAGAAAGTGCTTTTAAAGGAAACAGAGTTAATGTTTAAGCAATTCTGCAGAGAGAAAAAACAATTTAATTTAAATAAAGAAGAGTGGCAGGCCTTACAAGATCTTAAGGAACTGAAGAACAGTTACATATTTAAATGTGCTGACAAAGGGGGCAATTGGGTTATTCAAAATAGATCTGACTATTGTGTCATGGTTAACAAGCTGCTTTGTAATAGTGAAGAATATATTAAACTCAGTAGGGACCCATTAAAATCTTACAACGAAGAACTTTTAAATCTTCTGGAAAGGGGAGAACGATTAGAATTTTTTTCTTATGCTGATGTCAAGAAAATGTACATAAAAGACCCTGTTACACCCATACTATATGCTTTACCAAAGATACATAAGGACCTAAAAGAGCCCCCTGGTAGGCCTATAGTATCAGGGATAGGGTCTTTTTTGGAAAATGTTAATGTTTTCTTGGATTCTCAACTAAAAGTTTATCTCAATAGGGTTAGTGCTCACATCGGTAACACCCAAGAGTTAATAAATGAAGTACATAAGATTACTTGGAATAGTGATTGTTATTGGGTGACTATTGATGTCAAATCTTTATATACAAACATCAATATCAGATGGGGACTTGATGCTATTCTAAATATGTTAGGTGAAGGTCCTAGGACTAGTTTTTTGATTTCTTTGTTAGAATTTTGTTTGACCCATAACTATTTTGTGTTCAATGATGAGTATTTTTTACAAACAAAGGGGACGGCTATGGGAGCTGCTTATGCTCCCAATTATGCTGTGATATATATGGATTTTTTTGAAAAGAAGTTCATTTATCCCACAGAATTTTTCCAACATAAGGTTATCTTGTATAAGCGGTTCATTGATGACCTCATTTTCATATGTAAAGGGGATATATTTGAATTCTGTGAATTTTTTGAATTATTGAATACTAATGAACATAATCTTTCCTTTTCTTATGAGGTCAATCGAAACCAAATTAATTTTTTGGATCTAACCTTGTTTGTAAATGATAATATTATTGAATTTAGACCTTATAGAAAGGATACATCAGTAAATATGTTTTTGCATGCTACGAGCATGCATCCTCCCCATTTATTAAAAGCTTTGCCCTATGGAGAATTTAAAAGAATACATCAACACACTAGCATGGAATCTGAGTTAAATTATGAGTTAAATGAGGTGTTCCTAAGGTTGTGTGAAAGGGGATATGATAAAAAGCAATTATTGACAAGCATGAATGATGTTATGAACAAGCATGGAATGTCTAGAAAGTTTCAAACACATTTGTTGGGTATGACCAAAAAAGATAGAGATGTGGAAAATATATTTTTCGTAACTAAATACACAGCTTTTTCTGAAATATTTGTTTCTTTAATTAAAAGATTCTGGTATTTAGTTAGCGAGGATGAGTCCATAGGTGAGCTTTTTCCACGTCATATTATATTTTCATATAAAAAGGGAAAGAATTTAAAAGAAATATTAAATAATAATCTTTCAATAAAAAGAACTGTCTATGCTGTTAATGTGGGTTCATTCAGATGTAATTCATGCAGTATATGTGACAGAATAATCAATGTCAGATCTATTAATAACATCAATCATAACCCAAAGCACTATTTCAACTGCAAATCTATTGGTGTTGTTTACATACTCGGTTGCAGTTGTAATAATATATGGTATATTGGGCAGACAAAAAGAATGGTTAGAGTCAGAATCTTAGAACACTTAAGGGACATTAAAAATTCAAATTTATCTAGTCCAGTTGCTAAACACTTTTTTGAGACACATGAGGGCAAGGTAGATTGTTTAAAATTCAGCATATTAGGCAAGCCTTTTTGTACTAGGGGTGACAATATTTGTGACAAACTATTAGAACTTGAAACTAGGATGATTTTGAAGTTTAATACTTTAAAACCTTTTGGTCTTAATTTAGAATTGGGTATCTGACCAACAAATTAATTAATTAATAAACACACATAACATAATTTTGATATTTATATTACATTTCATAATGTCCATAAATCATATTAAATGATATTAAAGTAATATAATAATGAAATGATACATTTATAAAATGTGTATATGCACATATATAAATTTTTTATATTAAAACATTTTTGCAGTAAGTATTGTGATATTACTTTAAAAATATGCATTTAAAATTTTCCCTCCTTTTTTGAATTCAATTGTATAATTAATTGAATAATTGATGTAATTAATGTGTATATAAAAACTACTATTGTTTTGTATTGAACTGTGATCCATTGAAGGCGAAATGCCGAGGTACCAGGTCTTGTGGAGATAAAGGAGACTATTGCTGCTAAGTATTGGCTGTTTGGTGTGTTTTTTTCTACTTTTTTCAGTATTGTTTGACACCTGCAACAACTTTGGTGCCATCAAATGTGACTCACAAAGGACATACCATACCTGATAAACATGCCCTGTATGGACAGATGCCACTGACACCAGAAAATACCTGTATCCTGCTTGTCCATTAACATTTCCTGCCACATGAGGCCAGGACTGGCACATCTGATGATAACAATCTGTGTACACAACATGGGCCAGGTACCTCAGGTACGGTTCCACATGTCACTGTACATTCATGTGGGAGATGTGCACATCCCAGATACCGTCCATGTTATGGACTAAGGAACACATGCATGGCAAGCAAGGCACAGCATTGGCCACATGCAATAGTTACCCAGGTGACTGGTTGGTGAATATAATACCCATGTTTGTGGGCAAATCCAGATACTACACCACTGAGCCACACTGCAGACCATTGTCATGTGGCCTGATGCCATGGTATACCCATCATCTAGCCTTGTATAGCCATCTGGCATGGTTGACCACTACACATCCGTGAAGCAATGCTCCCATGCATGCCAGTACTGGAACCCTGTGTCTGTCTGTGTGTTGTATGATGCCTATGACCACATTCCCACTCACTACAACCTCCATTGGCAGCATGCTGTCTGATGTCAGACACCTCCTCATACCCTTTGCCCATATAACTTCCGTATGACCCCTGTGGTGCATGTGATACCTGCACAGTACTGTATTGTGGCAATCTAACTAGTGATGAGTTGTATTCCTGGCCCTGCCAAGTGTGTCAATGTGTGTGCATCCCTGTGAGAGTGTGGCTGTGTTGAAGCTGGCACCTGTTCATGCGGACAGGCACGTGTACTACACCTACCGTATAACTACCATATCACTGTTGCAGATGTCACTCACCATCACATATACATTTGGAGAGCTCCTCAGCATGTAACCTATGTGGTGCATCCAATAACTGCATAGACATGTAATAGCACTACATAGTCATCAGGGGTGTGATACTCTGTACTGGTAGGTGTATGACACAAACATGCTAAAATTTTACTCTCCCACCCTTCCCTGACTTATCTTTGCCTCTGTCTGCCTCTCTCCCTCTCTGGTGGGTGTGGAGACTTACACCTGCTTTGCTTAGGAAGCAGCATGTGTATTGTAAGTGCTGCTCATGATCTGCTGATTGCCTCTGCATGAATTGCAGCCCTCCTCTAGCTGATTGCATGTGGAACAGCTGTGGTAACATTCCCATAGTCAATTGCATGGAAACACACTCCAATATCTAGGAACATCATGTTGGTGTTGGGCCTTTTCATTCACTATGAGCAGGAAATAGATCTGTTGCTTGGCAAACAGCATCACAGATGGATTGGGGGTTTACCTCTAACAACATATACTGTGGAAACAGGCCAACACACAGGAGGGGGATTTGCCTGACTTAACTACAGACTGTAAGTGCTGCTATACTGCAATTGGAGTAATGTTGGTTTAACAGGGTCTGTGTAGATATGGCTGTCCTACATGTTTTAATACCTGTCATGTCAGTGCTATGTTTATGAGAAACCCCCCATCTGTAGGGTCATCTGCAGACTGGGCAGTGTGTGGGTGCCTTTTGTTTTTTATGTTACCCACAGAGCACCTATCTGTGAACTGCAGAAGGTAGTGTGAGAATTGCAGTCTGTAGATGGTGACAGCCATGAGAGTTACTGACTTCATATCCCTCATAGGACATATGTTGCAACAAATCCTGTTACAACAGTAAGTGTATGAGGTTATCACACCAACATGTCAATATTGGCCCTGTGTCTGTGCCTCCAGCCACAACTCTGTCAACCTTTGTACATATGTCATGCAGTAAGAGGTACATATGTGCTGTACACCATATTTATTGACATCTGATAACAAGCCAGTGAGATATCAGACTGCTACATGTTATGTATAGTAGGGGTTATATTTAATGACATAACCTGGACATTCTGTGGTTGTGTGTACAGTACTGAGCCTTGTGTACTTATGGTGATTGTCGACAGTGTGTGTATTGTTAATATGTTCCTTGGCCTGTGTACAGACTGTGGTAGATGTCATTGTTCTTGGTCTTGTTCTGATGTTACATGCTGCTCCACTGTATGTTACCCTATCAGCTTACATGTTTGTAGGGCCAAACAGACACATGTCCCATACCACAGATAGGCACTGGACCACACTGTGTAGTGGCCCAGTATATGTAGGGTTAGTGTGTGCGTGGCACATATGAGGATAGTGTTGAACAGATAGTCCATATACTGTAATATTATGCTAGCTTACCATATGTGGCTGTGGCTGTGTTCACATTGGTTGTGGTTGAGCACTTTCACACAGGTGTCTGTTACTCTGTGCTGTGACATGCCTGTAGAGCCTGCTATATATGCTGGTACATGTATATTCCCACATAGGAAATTTAGGCCAGTGTTGAGCCAGTCTGCCTGTAGCCTGCACAGTGCTTTGTTACATGCCTAGCAACATAGTGTACTTACCCAGTGAGATGTCATGTCCAGATACTTGCCAGATGTACTGCTGTCAGGCCACCATAACAATCATGTATGTCAGACAAAGCAATGGGATGCTGTACAGATGTATGTCAATAACTAGTGGGTAGGATGTGGCCATGGCATCTCTGTACCAGCAGTTATTATGTGTCAGGACAGACAGAGGTATGTGAATGCATAATCTATGGGGGCTAATGTATTCCAGTAGTTGCCTGTTATACCCTTCTACATGGCTGTTAACAGCCACATTGTCAGGCTTGGGCCACATGTCTTGCACTAAGGGGTTCTGTGTATACCTCTGGACTATCCAGAGTGTAACAGACTGTCCACATATATTGGCCATATCTCTGCTGTAGTCCACAGAAGCATTAATGTGCTAGCAGTGGTACTGTACTATGATGTCCTTAGGATGTCTGTCAGTAGCCAATGGTGCACATGTTAAAATCAGATGTGACCTCCCACACGCACCATGTCTGTGAAGGCAATCCCTATTTCAGTAGCAATTATCTACAAATATACCTGCAATATATACCTGACATCCCCTTGCACTATGAAGTTGGGACTACTGCGGCTGAGGTAGGGCTCCACTCCATGTTCAGGACATATGATGAACATATTTGTATATATATTTATCCATATATCTATATTGATATATACACATATACATATCAACATGCATAGATGGATACATATGGATATCTACATATATATTGACAGTAGTAGGTATATCAGAATAGATAAGTATGCACATATAGTTATAGACGTCTACATATATACCAACGTAACTAGGCATATCTGTACACATAGGATGTGCATACATATATAGCTATATATACATATATGTATATATACGTATCTATATATATATATATATATATATATATATATATATATATATATATATACATACATACACACACACATATATATATATATATATATATATATATATATATATACATATGTATATATATATATATATATATATATATATATATATATATATATATATGTATCTATATATACACATATATATATGTGTGTGTGTGTGTGTGTGTGTGTACATACAAAGAGATGTACACATGGCCATATATATGTTGCACTATACAGATGTGTATACAGACATATGTATGAGTATACATGTGTATGTACATGTAGACATATATAGATTTATTATATGTATATAACCATATTCCTGTCATGTGTAAACCTCACGATTGTGTATACCCTCCAAGATGTATCTCACCATATGTATCTGCTATCTGTACATTATGATAAAACAACATATGTGATGCAACAGTCATATTAATGACAAGGACTACACAATTTAGGAAGTAAAGGCAATTGTTCAATACTACTCAATATGTGTATTGACAGCTATATTGGTAAAACAACAACTGTCTTCATAGTGGTTATGGCGTAGTGATTAATTGTTGTGACTTTAGTGTGCAAGGTCTTAGTTCAAGACCTGCAAGGGCTGTTCATTTTGTTGCTGGGCAGAACAAGGGCTGTTGGATACAGAGTGGTTAAGGCAGTTTTGAGCAGCTTTAAGCGTGATTGAGCAGGTTTGTGCAAAGCTAAATGGTGCTAAGCTATGGGTAAATGTACGGGTGCTTACACAATGTTGACTTTGCTTACCAGTGCGTAAATCAACTCAGCTGTTATATTGCAGCAATGTTGATACTTGCTAAGCATGGCTTAGCCCTGGTAACCAGGTCACACCACCCAATCTGATAACATAGCAGGGTAATGACATCTGTAATAAGTGTATGTAATGCCATGTACAATACATGCACCTATGTGCTGTCATTACAGTAGCAAGAGTTGTGAGTGTCATGTGTGGGACACAGACACATATGAGGCCTGTACAGCACTGCTTTCCATGTGAATGTGTTACATACAGGGGTAGTAGCCCAGGGCACATGCTGTCACACTGGCATGTAGTATATCTCGGCAGTACTACTGTCGACAGTGCTTACACAGACAAGAGCAGAGTGCTAAATGTAGTACTGACAACAGGCACACCTGCGGGCATAGCATGACACTGAGGCCTCCCTGTTGTATCCCTGGTTTGTGATCTGTGTCACAGTATATACCCCTTACTAGGTAATGATTTGTCATGTGGAATGTAACTGTAGACTACCGTCTGTACAGCACATATTAGTGAGGGCTTCTGACATGTAGTTATGGCATAAACATTGTTGTCAAATGTCTAACTGTCAACACACTCATCCTACTACATAGCTACTTGCCATGCTGATGACTGTCAGTCCCTGTACACATGTGCAGATGGCAGGTATCTAGCTGGGATATGTACAGGCAACCTATGCTTGATTGGCACTGACATGTCTGGCCAGCTGTGTAAGAACTGGCACATATAGGAGATGTCATCCTGTATGCATCAGATGCCACAGGTACCTCCACTACACTACCACAGTCAACAGAACAGGCTTGGGTACAGGTCTCCATCAGAGACACTAACCATGTGTTGTAATGCATGTTGCATACATGTTAACTTTATCACCTCAGTGACCATGTGCAGGAGGCACCTGGAGGATTGGCTGATGCATGTCATTCTCACCCTGAAGGTCACCACAGTAGTGTCTGTCAATAGACTGCCTGCTGACACCTGGCACATGGCAGAATACCACTGTACACACAACCCCTACACAACCTATCTCCCCTTGAACAATAGCTAGGTACACAGCTATGTCCACCTGCAGTGATGCACCCCTGTACTGACACGTGTACATGTGCATGACTGAGTATAGCAGTGTCTGCATATTAGCACACTTGTACTTGGGAATTCCATGAGGGCCTTCACAACCAATGCAACACCCATTGCCATAGTCAGTTGTGGCTGCTGCTGTATGGGACATTACCTCTACCTTGTTAAGCTCCTCCCCATACCAGCTACATGAGCCTTGCAGTGCCAGCACAACAGTGTTTTACAAATGGTTTGATAGGCATGGGATACCCATTGTGTTCTGGCATGTGTGTGTAGTTGTGCATGTCCGTATATCTGTAGGGTACAGTATTCCGGGGCCATGTACTCCTATTACAATACCCATTGTCACACACTAGTACAGATAGTGTTATTGCTGCCCATAGATGAAGCATAACAATGCAACACCCTACTGTGTGGGATGTGCATTAGATGCATATCCCTGTAGTACCACTGTTGGGTTATACTATGGGTTGTATTGCAGTCTTCGCCAGTGTGTGATGGTGAGTATAGCAGAGTGTCATCATGGGTTTCAGGGAGAACAATATCCACTGGGGGATGTGGGTGCTGTGAACACTGTCATTACACCAAGGTACACCCAGTATATGTCCCATGTACCATGTTATGGTTACCACTGTCATCATTAACCATACAGGTAACTGAAACCACAATCCAAGATAGTTATGCATGTGCTGTGTGCAGCCTACCTGTAACACATTGGACACACAGTCAAGTTAGTTAACAGCGATAGGCCCTGGTATCTCAGATGTGTATCTGCCTGTTATGTGTCTGTTAATGTGTATATGAAGGTATGTCACACTACATATTCTCCATATACACCCATTACATCCCCATTAGCAAACTGTACATGACTGGGGATGTTCTACATGTAAAATGTAACCTGGGACACACCTCATCCTAAACGCTGTGTGGTGTGTGCAATGTAAGCCACACACTTCAGTATCACTACATAGCTAGGTAGGAGTCTAGTCCCAGTGTTGCCAAGTAACAGTGTGTGTGTATGTGGATGGGTCTACATCAGGTTGCAGGGTAAACATGCCTCAGCAGGCACCTGTCCATGTGGCACAGACAATAACCATTTTAGTAACCTGTGACATGTGTTCAACTGTATCCCAGATATGTCACAGCCATGGTGTCATCACAGAGCCATACTCCATTGTGGAATATGACTACAGACCATCCTTGTGCTGACACATGTACACCTACAGCACAAATGTATAACATTATAGAGACCACACCCAACCAGTGTTACTAACAGTTATAATGCATCATTGCTGGATGGTTACACTACCTGCCATATATGCATTACACTTTACTCCTTACAACATGTTACACTGCAGTACTGTGGTACACTGTAGTACAGTCACTGTGTGCATCAGAACCATATTAGCCTGCCCCTCCATCGATGGTATGGATGACAGGGATGTGGCACAGGTATCATCATGTGCACAGGGCATCCTTGTGCTGACACTTGTACACCTACAACACAAATGGATAACATTATAGAGACCACAACCAACCAGCATTACTAACAGCTATACTGCATCATTGCTGGATGACTACACTACCTGCCATATATGCATTACACTTTACTCCTTACAACATGTTACACTGCAGTACTGTGGTACACTGTAGTACAGTCACTGGGTGCATCAGAACCATATTAGCCTGCCCCTCCATCGATGGTATGGATGACAGGGATGTGGCACAGGTATCATCATATGCACAGGGCATCCTTGTGCTGACACTTGTACACCTACAACACAAATGGATAACATTATAGAGACCACAACCAACCAGCGTTACTAACAGCTATACTGCATCATTGCTGGATGGCTACACTACCTGCCATATATGCATTACACTTTACTCCTTACAACATGTTACACTGCAATACTGTGGTACACTGTAGTACAGTCACTGTGTGCATCAGAACCATATTAGCTTGTCCCTGCATTGATGGAATGGATGACAGGGATGTGGCACAGGTATCCTCACATGCACAAGGTGCGATGTTGGTTTGCCAGAGGCCAAAGTTGGGCCATACATTTGACACCAGATGTGTGGGTGAGGGGTGTACTGCGGTGAGCTGGGCATGGTGCTGTGGTGTGTACAGGTATGTGGTTACCTTTGGTATGTTTGTATAGTATGTGGGTATGCATGCACACAGTTCTGCCATGTGGATGCCCTTTTATATAACAACTTCTTTATTTTAGGGGACAACTTTTACCTACAGAAAGTAGGAATAGCTATGGGCTCCCCATGTGGAGCAAGTGTGGCTAATATGGTGATGGCATTTTGGGAAGGCGAGTATGTCTTTAACCACTACGAATTGATGGAAAAAATCCGATTTTACACCAGATACCTGGATGATATTTTTATAATATTTGAAGGGGATGAAATAGTAGGTGAGAATATTGTTGAAAGGTTTAACTCCACAACAACTTTCTTAGAATTTATATCTACTTTTAGTACCAGTGCAATTGCATACTTGGACATTTGGTTAGAAAAGAACTTCGAATTGAAGGCTTTTGTATCTACTATTCATAGAAAAATTACTTACTCAAACTCGCTGTTGCATTACACAAGTTGTCACCCAAACTTCCAGAAGAGGTCAGTGGTTAAAGGGCAACTCGTGAGAGCTGCCCGTATAGTGAGTCTTGATGTAGATTTTAGAAATGAATGTGAACATCTGAAATCTATGTTCACATTGAGGGGGTATCCAGCTTCACTAGTGGACTCGCTAATAGATGAAGTAACCCATAAAAGAAATATAGGAGTATTTAAACCCTTACTTAATAAATTTCATTCAATACCTGTAATGGGTGAACAGCAAAATTCAAATGTTTCACTAAATTCACCAGATTTAACTATTAATGTGTTACATGACAAGTCACCTGGCATTAAAGAGAATTATCCTAGACTTATTTTGACGTTTAGCTTTGATAGTTACACGATAATTGATCTTATTAGAAAGAATTGGGAGATATTTAAAACTGATCCTTTGTTGTATAATAAACTAGGATTTAGGCCTGAAATCACTTTCAGGAAAGGTAGTAATTTGAAAAAACTACTTGAAAAACCTGTACCCAGGTTTGTTAAAACCTCAGGAACTTTTAAATGTCAAAATTGTAACAGATGTAGCACTATTTTTGAGTCTAATAGGTTTACTATTTCTGATAAAACTTATTTTGTGAAACATAGAACTAATTGTAATTCATGTATGGTAGTTTATTTAGCTATGTGCCAACAATGTCCAGGGTTCTACGTAGGTAAGACCGAACGTAGACTGCAGGACAGAATTTACGAACATTTATACGCAATAAAGAAAGGAAGGTTAGAGAACGCACTAGCGAAACATGTTTCAATATATAAGGATCACTACTTTAAGTTTATAATAATTGATCAAGTTTTGAACAATGTCCAGGGTGTTCCCCTTCATTTATTGCTGGAAGAGAAAGAATTGATGTGGCAGATAAAACTTAACTCCTATGCATTTCCAGGGCTTAATGACCTGTGTTCAATTAGTTGCCTTTTGAAATAAAAAAATCTGAGACGTTAATTCTTATTTCTTGTTTGCAACAAGAAGGGATTATTATGGATCTAGCTTAAATGTTAGTTTTCATTTTTTGTACTTGTTAGTAAATCTATGCACATATAAAAAAGGGTTCGCTGTGTAAAACTAAAATATTAAAATATTATAATATTTAAATTTTAAAATTTAGTTTAGTTGCTTAGTTAATGTATTACTATTTTATCATTTTTTGTATTGATTTTTATGCAATAGTTTTGTATTTTAGCCACATCGGCCAGTAATTTCTTTTAATTAATGTCAGCTGATGCCTTTTATAGTATTTAAAGATGGCTTTCTAAAGTCATTTGTATTGTTCTGAGGAAGTCTACTGATCACAGTAGACGAAAAGTGCTTCAACTTCGATTAAAGTGTCTGTGTCAACCTTTGGATTTATTGGTGGACTTGGATTATTACATTTTTTTTGTGGTTTCTACAGTCTGCTCCTTCGTGTGCTGTCTTGTTATTTCTCAGTTTTTGGTTCTTTGTGCAACAATGTGGATGCCCTACACAGGTGTTCATGGACAGCTGCAGACCATACCTGGCAGGGTGTGCAGTTCACTGCCTCTGGCCATGAACATGTGGACTGTGCCTGCCAGGGAGTTCCATGGGCACGTCCAGGTACAGGCCTTGATGTGCTACTCTCATCTGCTGATGACAAATGTCTGCTGGTACTAGTCCCCTCCTGGGACTGGTCAGGACCACATGCATGTAGCCTGCTGTGGTGTGGTGTGGACAGTCCCCCCCACACTGCCTTGGCTGATACTGCCACTACGGGAGCCCCTTGGTATCCTAGCACTTCCAAATTGACAGCCAGCTGTTGGCATCCATGAGGCCGTCACTTCACTCCCACCACATGTTCAAGCACGGACAAACCACGGTCGATGAGGGCCATCATCTCACCAGACCGTCTATCCATGAACTCAGTTAATGCATGGATGGCACCAGACAGTTCACAGCATTGTCACTTGCAGATGTGAGAGCAGCCCTCTGCAGCCTCAGGCCCTATCTGGTGTAATGTTGTATATGTGCCTGTGCCTCCATGACAGCCTGAAACATGTGCCTGCTGGTACCAGCTATGTCGCCTCTGCCAGGGGCATGATGTCCAGTGGCCCTACCATGAGCACTCTGGAGCATCTGTCTATGTGGTGCCCTGCCAGACATCCGGTTATGCCTCCTGCGACCCGTCACAGTAGGCATGGTTACCACACTTTCCTGTGCACTGTCACCAAATGCCAGCTGTCCCTCTGCTATGGCCACTGGTGATGGCATATGTATAAGCACTGAAACTGTGTACGGGATTGGGGTGGCTAAAAGAGGGATGTCAAATGGTGCAGTGTTGACCCCTGACAATCCCATCTGTGCCTCAACAGCACTATCATCATCTTTGGTGTATGTATGGACATCAACATCAGATTGCATGCAGGAGGGACCATGACCCACCTCACCACCTGTGGGGAAAACAATAAACCTGCTTTAAAACCTGTACAGCATTGTCTAACAGTACACACACACACGCACACACACACACACACACACACACACACACACACACACACACCTCAGTAATACCTACCTGTCCATGGCTTTACAAACAGTCTCACATATATATCCATGTGGTACCCTATCCTGCATCACACTTGTTAACATACACACATTGATACCACTCATTAACATATCAGTCCTCTAAATGCCTACACAAATGGTCACAACACAAGACCTGTTGCTACATTACCTGCCTGACCTGTGGGTAGTGGTTTTACATGGCCTCACTGCTGTCATTCGGTATACATCTTCTGTATGTCTGGACATCATGAGCATGGCCCCTATATGTGTGGGCCACTATGTTCTATCCATAATATCACACATTGGTGTGTCATGTGTATGTAATGTTGAGTACATGCCAGATATGCTACTCATTCAGCCTATCATGTGACAACTGTAATATTTGGATACACTCCCTGGTGTTGACTAGTACTTCCCCAATGCATATGTAGTGCTGCATACGTGGGTTGTAGGTGACCTCTCTGCTGAATGCCATATTAAGGGTGTACCTGGTGTCTACCTTCCCTCTCGATGCCTGTTCCATGCTACAGACCATATTATACTAACAGCTGTCCTGTGATTACACACATGACAAGTATTCCTGGTGTGTAATGTGGCAGTCCATGTACATGGACTGCATGATCCCAGAGGGAGGTACTGTTGTATGAACACCCACAATCACACATGTGCATACATGGCCAGCCAAACAAACACACACACATGTACACAAGCATCCTACATGCATCAACCTCCTTCCATTTCACCAAAGTGACCATATAGACAACCTAACTAACCACCAGGATGCACACACACACACACACACATACAGGTGAAGTTGCACAATGATAGTATACAAAGTCCTCCTATTACTACTCTGTCAACATGCATAACATATGGTACCTGATAGCATGCAGTGCAGCTATAGTCAATCTATGCTGGCAGCAGTATACATGTGTGTGATGCATGTGCTGTATCTTTAGGTGAAGCCCCTTCACTTGGATACCACTGCACCCATGAACACGGTATTTATGTGCACCTTTTCTGCACCCTGCCATGTACTGTGCACCAGACCTCACAGGTGTATAGCCCATTGCTGCATTTGTACTACTGTGTTGGTTATGTCAGCTTTAATGCTCCCAGCCCCGATGTTTTCCAGCAACACATACCTGGTATGATATGTGGACAGATGTCATTTGTAAATGCCTGATGTCTGATGCACATCTCTCAACATCAGCAGACCATGTATGACCAATCCAATACTCTTACACTGACAACCATCAGAGCATACCATGGCTATGGGGGGGGTGTACATACCTTTATTGATATGAAGCACCCATCCTTGATCTGCCATGGGACCACATCACCGCATAACTTAGCAGTACATGAGCCCGATATGTGGCATATGTCCTGTACTTTCACATGCAGTGTCTACAGAATGTATTAGGTGTGTGGATGCTGACCACGATGTATACACACCATGTGGGTATATTTGTGCACACCCTTATCATGATGGTTTGTTGCACCTCTTGTTGTGTGTACTACAGCAGTCACTACTCCTGTCAGGGGTATACCAGCGTGGGCCATCTGCATTTGAGAGTGTATGTTCAGTCTGCCCTACACATGCCCCCTTATTCTGTGTGATTGCAAGGTCTACTCATGTGCACATCCCTTGGTGTTCACACACTGCCGTCACTATTGCTGTGGGGATAGGGTTACAGCTGCCACAGGTCCTGAATCTAACTATGTGCAGATACAGCCATTCCTAGCATCCTTAGGATCCCTGCTGCACTGCACTGGTGTGTCACGCTGACACCCCTCCCCCCTCCTTCAGCCTTTTTGCAGATGCATGACAAGTAAGCCCTACACATGTCACTTTGCAGCGTCCCATACACACCATATGTATATCTGTGCAGTAACTGAGACCTGGTTCAAGGCTCCAGAGAGCACCCCTGCAATACCAGGCTACAACTCTTACCACACTTTTCGGCCACCAAACCAGGACCGAAACACTAAAGGTGGAGGAGTGTCAATATTCACCAAGGATATTCACACCACCAGGCTAGTTGGCCAACACAATGTGTCTGAAATTCTCCAAGTGCAACTAACACTAGGTAAGACTGCAATCCAAATTGTAGCTTGCTACAGATCCCCCACCATACCCCAAGATTCTCACTACACCTTTCTAAACATACTGGAAAATATTAAGATAGAACCAAACACCCTAATACTGGGTGATTTTAACTACCCTGCCATTAACTGGGAAAACTACTCATGTCCCAACACCTTTGCGGAACGGTTCTTGGAATTCATAAATTCCAATGCCCTGGTTCAACTAATCCATAGTCCCACCAGGGGCTCCAATATCCTAGACCTGGTCATTACCAACATGGGAAATCAATGCTCCATACCTATGGTCACCCTCTCATTAGTCAGGTCTGACCATAAGCTAATCACCCTTAACATCCACATCCCACCCCCACCCCCCAGTAAAGAAACCACCATAAAAAACTTCTCCAAAGCCAACTTCATGCTACTCAAGTCAGAAGTGACAAACTTCATGACACCCATGCAGACGGGAACTGAAAGTTCAACTGCTGAATCCTACACTAAGGCACTGTACGAGCACATCCACTCATGCATGAATCGTGCCATCCCAAATAGAACCAAAATGCTCTCATCCAAAAAAAGGAAGCCAATCTGGTGGTCCCCTGCCATAAACAAACTTTACAACAAAAGGAAGAAACTTTGTAGAAAAGAGGAAAATCCCAGGATGCAAAAAACTCCCTTACTAGCCTCAGTAAGAAACTGAGATGCCTCATAAAATCCGCCAAAGCTGGTTACGAAAATAAAATTGCCAAAGATTCCAAAGACAACCACAAAGCATTCTATAACTGTGTCACGAATCTAAATGGCAATGCTCAGATCTGCTCTGAGCTAAAACAGAATGGCATTAAATATACTGATCCGAAGGATATTGCCAATATCCTGGCAGATCGATTCAGTGCCAACTTCCCTCTCACCCCTAAATGGCCCATCTCAATACCAGAAGATTGCCAAATTCCAGTAATAATGGCCACACAGGTACAAAACGCACTCTCTAAAGCCAAGAATACAGCATCCATGGGACCAGATGACATCCCGGGCTGTGTACTACATGAACTACAATATGAACTGGCACCTCACCTAAGTGTCATGTTTAATCATAGCCTCACCTCAGGTTTCGTGCCCACTGAGTGGCGCAGAGCTACAGTTATCCCAATCCACAAGGCGCGGCTCCACCTTGGATCCCAGAAACTACCGTCCCATCAGTCTGACAAGCCTTATCTGCAAGGCCATGGAGCGTATTATCATGGAACTTATAAACAAAGACATTGGCAACCTTCAAACACTGGACCCCACCCAGTTTGGGTTTGTGAAGGGCCGATCTTGTCTCCTGAACCTGATTGACTTCTTTGAATCAGTCTCCAGAGCCATGGACAAGGGTAAGGTGGTCCACACAGCCTATCTAGACCTTGCCAAAGCCTTTGACACCATCCCCCACTCTGGAATCATAGATAAACTTACTAAGTTGGGCATTAATCCCTATGTCACCCAGTGGGTTGCTAAATGGCTTACTGATAGAACCCACACTGTAAAAGTAGCCGACTCCAAATCCAGCTCCAGACAAGTGACAAGTGGAGTACCTCAGGGTTCAGTCCTGGGGCCATTCTTGTTTGGCATCTACTTCTCTGAAGTACAGGTCAACACTAAGGGACTCTGGCTAACAAAGTTTGCAGATGACTGCAAACTGGGAGCCATTATTGAATCCCCAAATGATGTGGATACTCTACAAAAGGGCCTTACAGAAACAGATGCTTGATGCCAGAGCCATGGGCTCAAGCTCAATGTCAAGAAATGTATTGTTATCCCCTTTGGGAAAAAACATGTATCCATGAATTACCATATAGGTGGCAGTACACTAAACACAGAAAGTGTGATAAGAGACTTAGGGACACAGGTGGACAGTGGTCTCACCTTCGATAACCACATCGCCACAACAGTCAGGAATTCCTTCTATGTGGCACACCTCATCATGAAGGGCTTTTCATCCAGAAAAAAGGAGGTAATTGTCCCACTGTACTCATCCCTCATTAGACCCATTATAGAATACAACGCCCCATTTGGTATGTACCTCTCAAGACATCTGCAACAACTAGAAAGGCCTCAGAAATACCTCACTAAAAGAATCACAGGCCTAAAGCAGATGCCCTACGCTGACCACCTTAAAAAACTCCAGCTATACTCTGTCGCATATCGTCTACTCAGATGTGATCTCTGCTTAACATACAAGGCCATGTCAGACCCAGAGCTGTTGGACATGCTACACTTAAAGAAATCCCAATCCCTCAGAGCTACACGCTCCAAGGATCTAAACCTTGTCATCACAATAAACAAAACATGCTGGAGGGATAGGTTCCTGACCCAGAGACTCCCCAGACTCTGGAATAGATTGCCCATACATGTCAAGCAGAGTGCCTCTTTGGACCTCTTCAAGAGGAACCTTGACGATTGGATGGGAGAAAGGA
The DNA here is from genome assembly GCF_019279795.1 of Protopterus annectens. Taxonomy (NCBI): domain Eukaryota; kingdom Metazoa; phylum Chordata; order Ceratodontiformes; family Protopteridae; genus Protopterus; species Protopterus annectens. The sequence continues at coordinate 294,315,111 of NC_056741.1, read as the reverse complement.
AATTCACCCCAGGGATCACGTCAGTCATCCTGCTAGACAGGGTCCAGGAAAGTAAATAATGTGGGAAGAAATAGCCAGGGAATTGTTATGGCTAGTCTTGTATAGGCCCTAGGGCTGATAGCCTAGTACCAACCTATGAACCTATGAACCTATTCCCAGCTGATAATGTGGACCACTGTAATGCCTTTTGCTGTAGTGTATCTCTGCAGCAGTTGCCATTGTCCTACAGGTATATACACTGGTGTTGCACTGTATATGGGTGTTGTTCCAAACATGTCCCTACTGTAGGCCAAGTCTCCCACTATTATGTTACTCTCTGTGGACACATTCCACAATGACAGGATGTTAGTTATCATGCAGGTTTCTAACATACCCTTCCAATACCCCATCATGGTCACCTCTGTAATGCCATGCATTTCACAGCAACAATACGTGCACATGTACAGCATGCATTCTGGGTAGGTGTGTTAGATGTGTGCATGGCATATACCATAACCATTACATGCCCAGTGCATTGGCAAGCATCTACATAAACCATACTCACCAGCTACAGGCTGCTGCCTTGGTGGTATCCCGGAGGGACCTACATAAGAGGGTGAGAGATGCATAGTCAGTGGCCACAACTGTGGCAGTGCTACAGGATGGGTGCAGTATTGCAATACATCAACAGTACATTTCCACAATACTACCACATATGGACATCTGTTTATCACTACTATGCAGCAACAAAATATATCTATGGCATGTCAGATATGCATGATCTACCTGTACTGATGTGGATGTATACACAACAGTGGTCTATGGATGTGCCCTATGGCCTTACCTGCATGCTCCTTGGCTGGTGTGTGGGTGGCACCCACCTCCACAAAGGTGTCTGGCAGTTGGTGTGTGTCCGGATAGGCAGGTGCCACAAAGCTGGCCAGGAGTTCCTCCACACATGTCAGGGGAGGATGGATGGCATGGCCCCCTCTGTGGCGAGGTGATCCCCCCAGACTGCAGCAGCACGCTGATGGGCATTGAAAAGCAGGTCAGAACAATGATGCTGGACCTGCTCATAACTGCGGTTGTGTAGTCTGACATCATTGACCCTGTGGACTAGGTTGCTCCTGCTGATCATGGGTGGCCAGCCAAACAGGACAGGGTAGTGCTTGATTAAACAGGTAAGCACTACTTAATTTTCAGCAGCTGAATACGATGGGAGCCATGCATGTGACACCTTGCCTGAAAGACATAATGATGGAAACAGGTCTGAGCAACTCATACAGCAAGGTTATCACAGTTCTTAACACACATCTCTGTCATCCCCCTACCATATCAGTGACAACAAACTGTACACACAACTCATTAGGTATGGCTACAGCATATCTACCAGTGGGACAGATATTGTATTATACCACATTTTGTGCTATGTTTTTGTAGCCATTTTCCCTGTGTGGACACTATCATTGCTGGCCTATTACAGACTATTCACCTGTGTGCTACTTTCAGGGCCATTATGGTTCCATATATGCCTGTGGTATGACTGCTTTGTGATTGCTGCACATCTAACATTCTGTGTTATTGGGGATATCTATGCATGCTGTTGGACATGTTCCAGGATTGTGTAGACTATTACTACTGTATTTGTGTTTCTTCCTACTTTATCTTGCTTTTGCCTCTTCTTAAAATACTCAATTTTATTTATTCTGCTGTATTTATTACTGCTTAGTAGTAGCCTGATTAAATTGTAATTGTCATTCTAAGTCTTTTGGTTTAAGCACTTGTGCTTCATACCAGTTGTTTTACATTAAGAAGGTTTGTGGTCTGCACTGTTGTGGCAGGACAGGTAGCTTACATCCTTATAAGCTGAGAATTGCTGATTGAAGGCTCAGTGTTTGTTATTCTAAAAGTGTATTAGTTCTGGTTTAAGCACTTGGGCTTCAGGCCAGTAATTATACATTAAGAAGGTTTGTGGTCTGCACTCTTGTAGGAGGAGAGGCTGAATTTTGCCCTTCTGAGCTGGGAATTTCTGGCCACAGGCTTATTGTGCCTGCTTATTTAAACTGTTTCTTTCTGAAATTGGTGCACCTTGTTGCTGTAGCATAGACCAAATTCAGGCCTGTTGAATCTAACTTTGTTTGTATAACATGAGCACTGATCCAGCCATCTTTTTTGGAGAAGGTTCCCCTACACCCTAGTGGCAGGAGTGTGCAGTTAGAACTTGTCTGATTGAAGATTGCTGGAACAGGGCTCAGTTTTGAGCTTTTTTCTGGTTAATTGGGTAACTTTTTTAAATCAGTTTGTTCATTTTCTATTGTTTTATATATATATATATATATATATATATATATATATATATATATATATATATATATATATATAGTAAAAAAAGAAAAAAATTGCACTTTATTCATCTGTTTTTACTGTATTTGTGGTTCTTCCTACGTTATTACTAGGAGCATTGACTACAATTCTGATCTGAGATATATAACAATAAGTATCCTTTTCTGTGCATTTAAAGTGTTTTTTTGATTGTATCTGCTTTATTTTCTGAAAAAAAAACAACAAAAAAATACTTGTTCCCACCTTTCTAACCTAGTATAGTCCAGTTTTCAGGTTAGTGCTGAATTCTGAGCTGTGTTACAAATCTCTGTGTTTGCCCACGTCTTACTTGGATAGAAGGATGTTTCTCTGTTCACCTGTGAGAGAGGGGAGATTTGAGCAGCCTATCTGTCCTTGGAAGAGTGGTTTCAGTAAAGAAATTAGTAGTTTATTGGCCATTTTGGGCTAATTTCTATCTCTTTCATTTCCTTGCTATAAAAAAATGCATTTGCCCAGTTTTGCGCGCCGGGCAGCGCCGGTTAGCTAGAGTATAACTACTCCTGGCTCCACAAAGTCTTCTCTTCAATTTTTCCCTTGGAACTAGACAAACTTTCAACTTAAGCACTCAAGCCATTCATTTCTCAGCCCGGAACTTGCTCAAAACTCATAGCAAGCACTTATAAATGCTAGCACTAAACCCCCCTATACTGTACAGAAGGACAACGCTCTCTATTCGACCTTACCAGCCAATCAGTAAAACAGTTCACTGTACCTATCCAGGCATGTCCAAAGGGCAGTTTCAGGTGTACTCCCCAGTCCAACTGGTGAATCTGGGCATTTTGAGGCAATGTTACAACTGTCTCATGTACAAAGACAACCCTCTCCTCCTTCCACCAAACACTAATACATGTGAGAGAAGCAATTATACAGCCAAACTGGAGGCTAAGCTCTCTCAACCCAAGACTGGATCAGACAGTTAAGAGGAGAAGGGAAATACATGCATCACACCACTAGTCTCACATAGACCCATTAAACTAGCACCAGCATAAAACACATATAAATACACAAAAACATACCAAGAGACTCTAAATAAAAATCTACAAAAGCAACAGAGACCTCCAAATCAGACATCCAAGCAACATCCACCCCCCAACACAAACCATGAAACACATATTTCACAAAATCAGGGTGCCACGCAATCACAGTCCTTAAGGCAAAATAACATACCAAACACACTAGTAATAGGTGACTCTATAGTCAGGCACACTGACGTCCCACTCACTAGGCTGAATAAGGAGAAGGTTACTGTTAGCTGCCTGTCGGATGCCAGGATGCACCACATAACACAAGCACTCAGGTCACTCCAGAACAAGTACAAATACGACTCTGTCATTATCCATGTTGGTGTGAATGACCTGAGCCGTACTTCCCTGGACTACATGAAAAGAGACATGAAAGAGCTCTCAGATCATATAGCCCAGGCCGGCATGACCCTGACCCTGAGTAGCATCCTGCCCTCACCAAGAATGATATCACGGTATAAAGAAAAAAATATCAATTTCAACAATTGGCTAAGTTTCTGGTGTCATTCAAAGGGGATCCAGTGTCTGTCTGCCTGGAATGACATGCTCGACAAGCCACGCTGCTTCGCTAGAGACAACTTGCACCTGTCACCCTTAGGCTTTCAAATACTGGCCAATGCTTTTGCCACCCCCATAGTGCCTTTTTTAGGCAAGGCTCAAAAGACAAACCCACCACTGTAAATAGCACAAGAAGCAAAAAACTGAGGGTAATGCTACTCAATGCCAGAAGTTTAAACCTCAAAATGCATGCATCCAAGGCACTCCTCAGTATGGAGAAAATCGATATATGTGCAGTAACAGAAACCTGGTTTAAGGCTCCAGAGAGCACCCCAGCACTACCAGGCTGCAACTCATACCTTACATTTCGGCCACAGAACCCAAACTGAAATACAAAAGGCAGGGGCATATCGATATTCATCAAGGATACCTACATCTCCAGGTTAGTGGCACAGCACGATGCTTCAGAGATCATCCACGTGTAACTAATGGGCAAAACTGTAATTCAAATTGTAGCTTGCTACAGATCACCCACCATGTCTTAGGACCCCCATTCCGCATTTCTGGAAACACTGGGAAACATAAAGGTCCTACCAAGCACCCTAATATTGGGTGATTTCAATTACCCAAACATTACCTGGGAGAACTACTCAATTACTAACTCCCTTGCCCAACATTTCCTAGAATTTATAAACTGAAATGCCCTGGATCAACTGGTCAACACTTCCACCAGAGGTGACAACATATTGGACCTGGTCTTCACCAACATAGGCGACCCCTTGCTGGTTAGATCTGACCATAAACAAATCACTCTGGATATCCACATTCTGCCCCCTCCCCCAGACAAGGAAACCACAGTGAAAACTTTTTCAAAAGCAAACTTCACGTTACTTAAGACCAAGGTGGAAAGTTTCAAAGCTCCCATGCTAAATTATAACGCTGTCCAAGCTGCAAAATCCTTTGCTAATGCATTCTATGGGCACCAACAAGAATGCATGGATTGTGATATCCCAAGCAAAACCAAGACTCACTCCTCCAAGAACAAGAAACCAGTCGGGTGGACCTCAGACATAAACAAGCTATACAATAGAAGGAGGAAACTAATACAGAAAAGAGTAAAATCCCAAGAAGGGAAGACATCCCTGATCAGTATCAGCAAGAAGCTACGATCCCTCATAAAATCATCCAAGGCGAGATTCAAAAGAAAAGTTTCCAAGGACTCCAAAGATATCCACAAGGCATTCTTTAGCTATGTCAAGAATCTAAGTGGCAATGCTTAGATCTCCTTGGAGGTAGTGCAGAATGGCACAAAATACACTGAACCGACTGATATCACCAACATCCTGGCAGACAGGTTCAGTGCAAACTTCACCACCCTCTCACCCCCAAAAGGGCCCATAACCATACCAGAAGAATGTAGACCCCCTGAAATCACAGACACTCAGGTTAAAACAGCCCTCTCCAAAGCCAAAAACACAGCATCAATGGAAGGTGTCCTAGGCTGAGTCCTACACGAGTTCGAAGATGAACTAAACCCTCACCTAAACACACTGTTCAAACTTAACCTCTCCACAGGCTATGTACCCATAGAGTGGTGCACAGCAACAGTTATTCCATTCCACAAAGGTGGAGCCACAACAGACCCCAGGAACTATCGCCTTATAAGCCTGACTAGCTTGGTCTGCAAGGCTATGGAGCGCATCATCATGGAACTCATTAACAGAGACATTGAAAACCTCCAAACACTGGAGCCTACCCAGTTCAGCTTTGTTAAGGGCAGATCATGCCTCCTAAACCTGATGGACTTCTTTGAGACAGTTACCAAGGCTATAGAGGAGGGAAAGGTGGTACACACAGCCTACCTAGACCTTGCAAAGGCCTTCAACACCATTCCCCATTCTGGTATTTTAGACAAGCTCACCAGCCTGAACATAAACCCCTACACCACAAGATGGGTTGCCAACAGGCTCACGGACAGAACCCACATGGTGAGAGTTGTGGGAGCAAGGGACCAACTCTAATCCAGTTACAAGTGGCATTCCCCAGGGCTCAGTCCTAGGACACCTCCTGTTCGGCATGTACTTCTCAGAGGTACAGGCAAGCACAGGAGGACTATGGCTGACCAAGTTAGTAGATGACTGCAAACTCCGGGCTATAATTGACTCTCCAGCTGACACAAACATCCTCCAAAAGGGTCACACTGAGATAGACACCTGGTGTCAAAATCATAGCCTCAAGCTAAATGCCCAAGATTGCATAATCATCCCTTTGGAAAAAAACAAAGTACCCACAAACTACCACATAGGTGGTAGTCTCCTAAATATGGAAGACGTAATAAGGGATCTCGGGACCCAAGTAGATAGTAATCTCTCCTTTGATAATCACATTGCCAAAGTGGTTAGAAAATACTTCTATGTGTCCCACCTGATCACAAAAGGGTTCGCATCCAGATCAAAAGAGGTCATTGTGCCCCTCTACTCATCACTCATCAGACCCATCATAGAGTACAACGTCCCATTTGGGATGTACCTTACAAGACACCTGCAACAGCTAGAAAGACCACAGAAGTACCTCCCCAGGAGGATCACTGGCCTCAAACAGATGCCCTATGCAGCTCGACTGAAGAAACTCCAGCTGTACTCAATTGTATACTGCCTACTCAGAAGTGCTCTCTTGCCTGACATACAAGGCCATGTCCAACCCAGAACTGATGGACATGCTCCACCTAAAGAAAATCATATCCCCTCAAGCCACACACTTTAGGGATCTAAACCTCACCACAACAATAAATAGGACGTGCTGGCAGGATAGGCTCCTGTCCAGAGACTTCCCATGCTTTGGAACAAGATTCCAATCTACATTAGGCAGAGCTCCTCACTAACACTCTTCAAGAGAAACTTTGACGAGTGGATGGGAAACAGAAAGTTTACCCTGAGGATCACTTCAGTGGCTCTGCTAGACAGAGGCACAGGGAACTAATCTAAGGGGATGGCGAATGCCAACACATTCAAGCTAGGCTTATAAATGCCTTTGGGCAGATAGCCTAGTACCTACCTATGAACCAACATAAGTTCTATAACAGTGACACAATAGCATGTATATGTACTATTGCCCATCAGCACCACCTCTTCAAACCCATCTGCCCATGTTACCCAGCCACATCACATGTGTGTCCCACCCTGGGGACTCCTCATGTACTGGTCCAGAAATACCATCAGGTGGAACCAACCCAGGCGATGTTGTCCCTCCCCCCGGGAGCACACACAGACATGTTCCTATCCCCTGAGGTCAGGTCCAGGGTCTGTTCCATAATGGGTTCCACAGACACATGTGGGATGTGCTACATCACTCTGAGGTACCCATTACACATTCACAGAGCCGATATGCTTCTCCTGCTCAGCCTCCAGGCCAAGCACCTTCAGGACATGGACTGCTGTTGTGAGTAGCAGTGGGTGGGAGGCTTGTTCCCATTGTGTCCATATTGGGGCCCATGGGGCATCCACATCACATACCACACACACCATCTAGGGTGTTTACCCACCACATGTGTCACATACCACCCCTGTAGACTGTCCTCTATATCTACCAATCTTGATCACCTCCACAACTATACCTGCCATACTTCCCCATATTTCCATTCCATAATTAACAGACAAGGGCAATGTGGTCCCAACAAGGGGGTTCACATGTGACATACCCGTCCATGTTGCACACACTGACAGCTGTAGATATCTGTGTGTATTGCTATGTTCGCTGTTTCCTCACACATAGCATGCAGCACTGTGGTAGTAATATAGGGGACATGTATTTACAGGTTTACTATTGTTTATTCGAACGGAAAAACATTTTCTGTTCAAATAAACAAATGGTAATATCAAAAGAAAAAAAAATTACCGTTCACAGTGTCGAACCAAATGCTCGACGCATTTGACTCGACATTGCTGTCGAAACCACCATGTGATAGCCATATAGGAGCTGATGTAAATCAAACTCCTATACAGCTATCACATTTTTTGCAGTGGAGCAAGACCCCCTGCAACCCTCACTTATATATTCTAACTCCGAGATCGCACTACAGTGGGGATGTGGATGAATTTCCACTCCTCACTGTACCGCAATCTCTGTGCAGATAGTCGATTTTCACTTATGCGAATGCAGTTGTGCATTTGCATAAGTGGAGTCGACTATCTAGTGCAAAACTGCTTGTGCGTTCGACATTCTGTTTTTCGGCACATTGCAGCCGATCGAATGTCATTCGCTCAAACAATAGTAAACTGTATTTACATACATATATGCTTGTGTGTGTGTTTGTATATATGTAGACATGTGCATATAGGTATATATCTATATATGTGTAGATATATGTGATGTACTTATGTGCTCATATATATGTCTACACATGGGTATCTGTATATTTGTGGACATACATGTGTGTGTGTGTGTGTGTGTGTGTGTGTGTATATATATATATATATATATATATATATATATATATATATATATATATATATATATATATATATATATATATATATATATATATATATATATATATATATATATATATATATATATATATATATATATATATATATATATATATATATATATATACACACACACACACACACACACACACACACACACACACACACACACACACACACACACACACACACACACACACACACACACACACACACACACACACATATATATATATATATATATATATATATATATACATATATATATATATATATATATATATATACACACACACACACACACACACACACACACACACACACACACACACACACACACACACACATATATATATATATATATATATATATATGTATACATATGCATACCTATATGTGGTGTACATTCAGACATCAGGTCCACAATCTCACAACACCTTCCTGCACAGCTGCACTGTTCTGCCTTGCTACAACACAGACAGGTGCCACATATGGACAGAGCCTGACATTAGGGGGTTATATGTAGGGCCAGATTGCAGGTAACCCTATTAAACACCTATGGCATTCCTGCATGCTACATTACAGATTAACCTGAGTATCCTGCAAGGGGTGTGCTGTGGATTCCACATGTCCATCATAATGGCATTACTTCTACCATGAGCTATTGGCCACATAATATACATACTTCCCATTACACAACACACACTATAATGGCTTACATCTTATCAGTCAGTGCTGCTCTGCACGGTTGAGAGGTATGGCCCACTACCCACAGGGATAGACTGTATTGTCCTTACAAGTTCTTCAGCTGAACGTCATTACTACAATACTTGATGGCACATATAACGTATTCCACATCATCTATCTCATTATTATGGATCAAGTACTACATTCAATTACATGCATATATACTTCACATACCTGTTGTGGGAATGATGTCTGTTCTGGATAGTTTGCTGGATGTATTTCTTTTTTTTTTTTTGTTGCTTTCTTTTTTTTTTATTTTTTTGCTTTGGCTTTGCCTTTGGACTTCACTCTCTCTCTCTCTCTTTATATATATATATATATATATATATATATATATATATATATATATATATATATATATATATATATATATATATATATATATCTTGGTCTCTCTCCAGTAAATGGCTTGAGCTGCTTTGAATAGATTGCAGCATGGATTTTGTAGGTGATGCACATGATCAGGTGATTGCCTCTGCTCCAATCAGTGTCCTCCACTTGCTACCTGCATGCAGCATGCTGTGTAGTACTTCCAATTACCACTGTCATGCAACCAACTACTATAAATCCCTACATTATGTAGGTGTGTGGTCCCTTTACCTTTCCTGTATGACAGACATCCTTCCTGTGTGTGGGCATCAGTGTTACAGACAGCAGGTAGCAATACCTCTTACAGGAGAACCTGCACACTCAGGCCAGCTACATATTTGTAGGAGGTTCCAGAACTACAGATAGAGTGTGAGTAGTGTTGTTGTATGCATTGTATAGCACTGGTGTTACAGGGTTTGTGTGTACATACTATTTTAACTTGAAATGCAGTCTGTCTGCACAGCTCTCAACTCTGGGCCTATCATATTGATGGCCAGAGGTGTGCCTATTATGTTTTGTCTGTCCACCCCACAGGTCTTGTGTCAGATATATCACTGGCAGTGTGTGTGTTGAGTGCTATCACTACATGGCTACATTCATTTCTGTTTCTAACTTCATATTCCTGACTAAGGGCATGTTACAGACTATCCTGTAACACCAGTGACTTGCTTAGTGTATGCCAACAGTTTTACACATATGGGCCTGTGTTCCAGCCTCTGTCCTCCACCTACATGCCAAGCTTTGCACATATGACATGCTGTCAGGGGTTGTTCTGTAGTGGGCTATGAGTATGTCATGCTGCCATCCATGGATGATTATAATACATCACAACAGGATCTTATTAACAGATTTAGAGTTAGGAGTACAAACAACAGGATATCATAGTTTCCAGTAAATGGGGCTTCAGATTTGGACAGGACGCAATTACTGGAATATAAAGAAAAAACACAGAGGGTGGAATCTGATAATATTAGATTTGTAACCACCTATGGGCCTAATATCAATCTGATTTGGAAGGTAATTTCTAAACATTGGAATATACTTTTGGCTAATGATGAGTTACATCATGCCCTTGGTCCCAATTGTCAGTTTTCATATAGAAGGGGAATAACATTGGGATCATATTTTTCTCATTTCGAACATACCAGTACAGGGGGTGTGGTACATCATCAGATTACTATTACTGGGGATAGATTGCTGGGCACCTTTCCCTGTGGCCATTGTTCCTTGTGTCAGTATATATTTAAGTCCAAACAATTCACTAGTAAGAATACCAGTCATCTTTTTGATACCAGATTTTTTGGGAACTGTGGAATGGACTGGGTAATATACTTAGTGACATGCACCTGTTCAGCCTTCTATATAGGGCAGATATCTCATCCCTTGCATCTCCGTATGTCTGAGCATCGGAGTGATATAAGTAACAAAAGGCTGATGAATGCACTATATAGACATTGTATGGTTCATGGTACTGCCGACTTTTACTTTATAATGACAGGGTTGGCACTCTAATTTAAATAGAAAAGAGAAATATTGGATTATAAAACTGGGGGGGTCTTTCTCATCAAGGCTGAATGATCATTTATGAAATTTATAATATTTATAAAATTTGTGATTTATAGTCTACAGGATGTTGACATTTATTATTATTTGTTTACTTTTTAGCAAATGTTAACAATTGCTATAGGAAATGACACAATATGTGAAGCTGGCCTTTCATTGTAGGGTTGTATTATTTAGGGTTTTTTTTGTCACATATCCCATTGAGAAAGGCAGGTTTGCTGAAACTGGTCTGGGACTAATAAACCATTTCATTATTTTTGGTCTGTTGTGCTTATTACCTCTTGGTGCTGGCCGTTTGTATACTGGATGTTGCCATTCTTGCTATCAGTCCACTGCTGTTGTGTCCCCCACACATACTGTGGGGTTGGGGCCATATATTTGTGGGCTTCACCTACACTATACATGTGTGACCTTATGCACTCCAGAGGCCAGTGTATGCAACAGTGGTATATGGCCCTGTATTATTGAGTCTGGGGGGCGGGATGCACCATAGCTAACCTAGGCTGTTACAACATGTGGGGGTATCAGGGGTAGGCTGTCTAAAGGTATCTGGATGTACATTACCATACAACTTGGCTTGTTTGTCAGTGTGATTGTGATGGTGTCAGTTATACCTTGTTATGTAACAGTTACATCCCATTGTGACAGCTGATGTCTTTACCCCCTAGGGATTGTGTACAGAGTGTAGATAGAAGCTGTTGAACTATACATCTGCATTACTTACTGTTGATTGCTTGGTAACCTGTGGCCCAGTCTGTCTTTACTGTTGTACTACTTGAAGGCCTCGGCCTGGACAGCAACATATGTAAACCTTTCCAGACTACTGTATTGGTATAACTGTTTCACAGTTGCATTACACTGTTTATATGGATGTCAGTGTATGAACAGCTATATGACATGGCATATACAACTGTAATAGTACACAAATAAAGCTTTCCCATGTATGCAAACCTGTGTGTGTTGTGATATCCTTTGACCTCTCTGTGGGTATATGTTGCAGGCAACGATTGTCATATGTATGGGTGGCTCATACAGTGTCCAGTTGGTAAGGTGGTAACTGTAGGCATAGTGGCTGTTCCATATTGTGTGCACCTTCTACATATGTATTTTACTATACATATCTATGCGTGTGTATGTGTGGTTACATATATATCTACATATATTTATATATGTATATGTATATCTGTATCTGCATATATGTGTCTGTGTATATGTATCCTAGGGATGTTAATTGCTTCCACATTGTATATTCCCTATGGGAGTCAGAGTGTACTACATGATATGTTACTGATACCAACTTGACATCATACAGGTGGGATAGAGTATTGTTAACATCTTGTGCCCATGTCATGTCAGGTCCTGGTTATGGGATCTGCAACAGTTGGTAGTGTATTGCAGGGCAGACATGTTTGACTGTGGGGGGGGATACCTATTTGTACAAGACATATGCTGTAGGGGGCCTCTCATCCCCATTAATGGTGCATGTGGACATATATGTATTTGTTATGTTCCCATTTTTATCTACAGATCTATGTCCGTATATACCTATATAGATATATATATCTGCTTATATATATATATATATATATATATATATCTATAGATGTATGCATATGTATGTATATATGTTTATATCTTTATATTTACATATATATATAGATATGTTATATCTATTTAGATATTAATATATATATATATATATATATATATATATATATATATATATATATATATATATATATATACACACACACACACACACACACACACACACACACACACATACATCTACATGTTGGAATACATTCCCTGTACTGTTGAATGACTGAGCTGAATGATATGTTTTTGAAAACATCAAGGTTATGTAAGTCTGCCATGGCTTAGTGGTAAATCACTTTGGCTATGGTATGCAGTGTCCAAAGTTCAAGCGTTGCACAGGCTATTTATTTTGTTGCTGGGCAGAACAAGGGCCATTGGATACAGAGTGATTAAGGCACTTTTTAGCAGTTATAAGCGGGTTTGTGCAGGTTTATGAGGAGGTAAGCAATGCTAACTTTCGGTTACAGTTTCTTATACTCAGTTAGCTTCTAAATTGCTTAACCTGTGTAGGCATTGCTTACCCTCGCACAAACAGGCTTAAACCCACTTACTGCTGCTTAAAAGTGCTTATTCCCACTTGCCCCCATGCTAATTTCTTTAAAAGAAAAGAAAAAATGGTTGATAGGAAAGTGTTGAAAAAGGGACACATAGAGGAAAGACAGTAGTGAAAATAGCTAACGATGTGCAAGAAGGGTGTAGGGAAGGTCCGTAGTTGCCCATTTCTTCTACAGCAACAGCTGTACATATACACTGAATTTGGAGGCAGATTTGGACACTCAAACACCTGAGAGAGGGGTGAGGGCAACAATAATATGTTGTGATTCCAATTAGACCAGATTACATGTGTCCAGTGGACATGTGCAAAATGGACAGCTATGTATGGGGCATGATTTTTTTTTTTTTTTTGGGAACAGTTTGCCCTTTTTTTTTTCAGGTAAGAGTGGGATGTTGGGGAGGGATAGTAGGTATATTTGGAGAGGTAGGTTGGATAGGTTAACAGACATGACAAATGAGACGCATACAGGAGTGGTATATGATACATGTGGGGGTATAAATCTTGATGGGGAGAGGTGTTGGGAAATCAGAAGCCCATGAACACCCTAGTGGAAACAGTGGGACTGAGGTCCCCACCCATGGGCAGTCACCACTGCACTTTCACAGCCCCAAATGTGGCTGTGCTGGGGGCTGAGTTGCAGAGCCAGGCCGACCCTCTAGGTGTGACACACTGCCCTCGAGCTGGAGTAGCAGATCACCAACTTCCCTGTGGAGCTCACTACACACCACGACCCGGACCTGGCGACAGGTGACAGGTTCCAGTCCATGCCCGCTCCCAGGAGGGGATGAACCCCATCCTCTGAGGCGGTTCCACCCAAATGTGGTGCAGGACCAATGGAAGAGGAGGTCCCGGGTTGGGCCCCAGACGTGCTGGTGCCCAGTGCTCCAGCCAGATGAGGTAGGACAGGTGGGTCTGCTGGGACCGGCCTTCCCAAACATGCTATAATATTTAAATTTTATCTACATATGTGGGTTAGTAATAGTCAACACATTCTATTGTTAAGTATAACAGCTTGCATAGATATTCCCATTAACCCAGGCACCAGATACGGAACAGTTGCATAGCAAACGGAACACATGCATATATGGGACCACAGTGGTAATAACAACAACATGCAGGTACATTGATGGCACCATGCCACCAATGTTGGAATATTTCAATATCGCACATACATGGAAACAGATTTAAATAATTATCAACCAATAGGACACATGTCCCATCTGAACATTGAAGTTATTACATACCATTTGAGGTGGGAATGTAGTTTATTGTTGGAGATATGGTTGGTAGGGTGAAAGATGTCAATTAACAACTAGTATATTCCTGTAGTCCACATTACTTTCCTAGTCAGTGCTGTTATCTGTATCTTAAAAGTATTACTACACTACCGTATAGCCTTAGTTTGGACAGTGATATGGCTGTTGTCATCTTTATACATGAACTGGTTTTACCAGCAGTATACACTTCTTACCTGGTATACCTGTGGAGGAAATGTTTGTTAACACTAACCAACTGTTTGCACACATGCTCCCATATTCCAGGTTGATGTTGTACACATAGCTGTCCATCTCTTTCTGCACAGACTCTGGCCATGTCTTGATCACATGCAGGTGAACCGGAACATATCTAGACTATTGCCCTCTTCAACCTATAGTGACTTACCACACATATATACAGGCTTTCCTACACAGTTATACTACATAGCACAGTGTGGGTGACAGTGATCAGTGATGCTTTATTATTCAGAACAACTGCAGCGCTCACAATTCCATACAATACCAGAGTAAACAGTCCCAGTACAGTGTATCAAGCTTTTTATTTCTTGGCACAGTGTTCATATCCAACATACCTGTGGGAGCAATGTTTGTTAGCACTACCTGAATGTTGCCACACAAAGTACCAGATTACACATTAGTATTATGCACATACATCTCACTCTGTCACTGTACACACTCTGGTCACAGCTTGACAACATGGGGGTGTAGATAGGACATACTTGGCTTATTACTCTCATAACTGTTTCGGGAGTTGCTAGAGTGACAGGTTTGTTCTCATAGATGTGTGACAATCAGTTGAATTCCCTGTTTGCTCCCTAAACATCTGGGATCATCCCGCAGACTTCTCAGGGGGACAGGGTGACAGGCAGCAGATATGGGCCCATATACTGAGCATTCTGGTCTTCTCTGTACAGTTGTGGTGTATGATTCTGTATGCAGCCTACTTCCACTCCCAAGATTCAGACCATGGCTGTGTCTGCTACAACTTAAACACTGTCCATCAGACTTGTGTGTGCTATACAGATATTGCTGTATATCTCCTATCTGCTTTCTGTCTTATAATTCTCCTGTGGTTTTGCATTCTGACCTTGTATTACAACACTCTTATACAGGCTTTCTTAGATAGTTATATTTTGTAGGACAGTGTGGGTGACAGTAATGAGTAATACCATATTATTCAGATCAACTGTATCAGTCACAATGCCATACAATACTAAAGTAAACAGTACCAGTACAGGGTATCATTCTTGTATTTCTGGGCACAGTGTTGGTATCTGACAGACCTGTGGGAGAAATGTTTGTTAGCACTACCTGAATGTTGTCACACACAGTACCAGATTACACATTATTATTATGTACATGCATCTCACTCTGTTACTGTACACACTCTGGCCACAGCTTGACAACATGGGGGTGTAAATGGGACATACGTGGCTTCTTACACTCATAAGGTTTTGGGGAGTTGCTAGTGTGCCAGCTTTATTCTTATAGATGTGTGTCAATCAGTTGTATTTCCTGTTTGCTGCCTGTCTGGGATCATCCCACTGATTTCCAGGGGGACAGGTTGACAGGCAACATATATGGGCCACTTTACTGGACATTCTGGATATATCTGTACAGTTGTGTGGTATGATTCTGTATGCAGACTACTACCACTGCTAGGATTTAAACCATGGCTTTGTGTGCTAAAAATACAACAGTTCACATCTCAGTTGCATGTGCTATTCAGGTTTTGTTGTCTGCCTTTTCCCTGATTTCTGTCTATGTGTCTCTCAGTTGTACTAAATGGCCTCTGGGGGTTACACCAGTCATATACAGGCATTCCTACACATTCTATTTATGGTGCACAGTGTGGTAACAGTACTTAATACAACAAAACTATTACATGATTGCAAATCTACATTACCATATGATACCAGAGTATACACATGCTGTCCATATACACATGCAGTCCAGCAGTTAGACCTTTATTGTCAGGCTATTACGCTTTTATTTACATACAAACTATATGAGATTCTTCCTGTCATATTCTCCAGTGTATGCAGTACTTGGCTTAAACAATACAGGTTTTATACAGGCAATTCATTTACTAATACTTTTAGATTTATTTCCTATGACAGTGCATGCAAGAGTATTACTGACCTGCCTTGCATTGCAACATCACCAGGTGACTTCCATGGGCCTCCTTGTTTGTGGCCCACTCACTTGTAGCTGTGGTGGACATAAGAGGAATATTTAGCCATACCTATCCATGATATACATGAGCTGGCAACTATTACACACATAGTGGAGTGATACTTACTCACAGCTGGGACAGCCTCTGCTGTTCTAGCCTCTTGGATCCACTGCTCCAAGAGGTCCCCCTTACACTGCTTCAGGTTGGCATAGTGATGCCTCACCTGTTCACCAGTTTGGGGTATGCCAGTAGCACTGTTGAGGTCATGAGTGAGATGGTCTCAGGCTTCCCCCTTATATTGGGAAACCTAGTACTGGCCCTGCAGCAGTCATTGCTCATGGTCTTTGAAAAGGAGTCCTGCCTTGACTCTGGAATCCTGGATGCACCAGCACTGCACCCAGACGTGCACACCTTCTCCTCATTCTGCCATTGTGCCTGCAAGGGGAAGCTACAACCAGTTATGAGATGTATTGCCACCTGTGGGGTTTAAGTAGGGCTGATTTTCCACACTTTTCTATGATTGGCCAGTTTTGAAAAGGCTAGGCTATGGGCAAACCTGCTTACCTAAGGGTGGCATTGTTTAAAGGGGTATACCACTGGGCATAATGATTTAGCTGACCTACACATTGCTTACACCTCCTAAGCTGGCCTGTGCAATGCTTAGCATTGTTTACATTAGACTTTGCATTATATTTTCTTTTTGGCATTGATTTATTATTCATTGCATCTTATATATATGCCTGGTATCTATGATTCATGGGTACGTACACTGTATGGGGTACTTGTGTTTTATTGGGGACTTCAATACTCTGTTACAATTACACCTCACATCTGGGCTTAGTGCTGTACTCCAGTTCACATATTTCTGTTATATAGTGGGTTATAGAACATATGACTGTATACTGATTCCTTTCACAGGTTCAGTTTGATTTTACTATAGTGAGGATTTGTTTGGTGATACCTCATTCATCTGTACTGCTGTGATGGCTTGATGGTTAACTACTGTGACTATAGGGTCCTGGGTTCAAGACCTGCTAGGCTGTTTATTTTGTTGCTGGGCAGAACAAGGGCTGTTGGATACAGAGTGATTAAGGCACTTTTGAGCAGTTGTAAGTGGGTTTGCGTGGGTTTGCGCAAGGGTATGCAATTCTGACCTCCGGTTAAATATGCTTACAGAGAGTTAGCTTCACAATTGCTTAACCTATGTGCACATTGCTTACCCCTGTGCAAATGGGCTTAAACTCACTTACTAGTGCTTAAATATGCTTACTACTTCTTATTGGTGCTTACACTTGCTTACTAGTGCTTACTTCCGCTTGCAAATGCACTGATTTAGACAGTAATATCTAATGGTTCTTGGGAAGGTGGGGGATTTGAAAGCTCTCATTACACATTTTACCTTCCATTTGTATCCATGATTCCTGTGTACATATACTGTATGGGGCAAATGTGCTTATCTGTGGACTTTGCAACATTATGACACTGACAATTCACATGTGCATTTAATGCAGTACTCCAGTTTACAAATATATGTTATTTAGTATGTTATGCAACTAAAATATTGGTCATAACGTGATTTGACATGGAAAATGGAATGTGCTACAGTGGGACTCGAACCGGGAATGCCTGCTCATAAGGCGAATGCTCTGCCCACTACACTATTGCTATACTGCTTCATTTGCATATATCTTCCTTGTTAGTCTCTTCAGCCATTTAAGCTGCAGTAACCATAGCTAAGCGATGGGCACACCCGAGCATCTATGGTTAGCTTTAATCGGATTCTTAATAAAAAAAAAGGTTTGCTTATTTGGTTTGTATTTCGTATTGCTGTTGTACACGTGGGGGAATGTTGCTGGGGATATGCTGACACCTATGAGAAGTCTCACTCATTGCTTTTGCCTTTCTGCTGTTCTTCATTGCGGGGGCGTGTATATTCTGAAAGCTCTGCTCTCAGACACGCCCCTTGCACTCTTACATGCTCCATGTAAGATTAAGAGCTCAGGCAGTGTGCCTTCATTAATATGCATGGCGTGCTGCCATCCTGCACCTAAAAGGCCGCTTCCGTGCAGGACTAAGCTAGTCCTGCACAGAAGATTAGTAAATCTGGGGGAATGTTTTAACCAAATAAGCAGCTGACCATATCAGGTTTCAATGTACTGACAGTCAAGCAAATGGGATTTATCCATATGACATGTATTGCTAAAAAGTAGCAGTTAAGAAACATGGCAAGGAGAAGGTCATTCTTGACAGCATACAATGGACTGGTATTGAAGTTTTTTGAGAAAAGGTTTTCTTTTACTTGGTATTGTCAAACAGAAAATGGGTGAACTTTGTAGTCGACAGCTATTTGAAAACAAGTGATTATCAAACTGTGGTTAACCAACAAGTTAACCTTTGGTTAAATTCAATGTTAACTGTAGGCTTTAGACATCAGGAAGGCAAAGTTTACTAAAAGGGGACAGTACTTTAGAAAAACTATAATAGGCACAAAGGTGGTGTGGAAAGACAATAGTGTATATGAAAACTGCAATTAAAGATGCAGCAGGCTTTTGTGTGAAATTAGTAAGGGAATCCAAAAAGATGGAAATAAAAATACTGAAGTTCTCAAATGTGGTAACTTCAAAGGCAAGAAAAATGTATGTGTAAAAAGAATATGTAAATCTAAAAGAAAGAAAAATGCCATAGTTCTTAAATGTGGCAACTTCAAAAGTGAGGAGAAAATAGCATCATCTAGAAAGTACAAGTAATCTGTTTGCTTTAAAACAGGGAAGCATGACAAATAAAACAGAAGCTATGGTGTAGGCTAGGCCCAAAAGAAAATTCCCAAACACAGGGGATAAAAATTAATTTTATCAACATGAGATATAAAACATTTGAGTATTTTAGTGATAAAATAAAATTAATTAATAAGCTAAATAAAACAGATAATGTTAGTCAGAAAATGACAATAAAAAACACAAGGTTGATAAAAATACTATTGTTAAGCAGGTCAGCCTTCTGGACACAAACTCACTTTTCAGGACAAACCCAGGAGCAATATCTCTTTGTGATTTGCAATCACACAGTAGGAAAATGGTGGTTGTAGGCACCCTTCCCAGCAGTGCTCCAGGGACTAGGTGAAACGGCATAGGTACTCTTAGTCAGTATTCACGTAGTATAGGAAGGGAGATTACTAAAATTAGTGCTAACACTAATGCCCATGAAAAAATAGTTTTTAAAAAATTACAGAAAAATAAAGGCTTCTTGATGTGATTCATTCTAGTGTCTGCTGAGAAATGAGGGGAGAGCATATAACAACAAACAAGCAAACAAACAAACAAACAAACAAACAAACAAACAAGTAAATAACATCTTAAACTAAAGGGAGATTTAATTTTTGTAGATTGGGGTTCAAGAAACTATTGACATGTCAACTTAATATCTTATGTAAGAACATCACTGAATCATTTTCGAGAATGTTTGAAAGTCAATGAAGGTACTACAGTCTAGTAGCATGGATTCATAACATGAATGTCATGCCAGAAATCTGTAATGTAATGCCTTGACTGGGTAAGATAAAAAGTAGTGGATGTGACTGACTTCAACTTAGAAAGGCACTAAACATAGTTTCCCATAAAATCATTCAGGGAACTGGCATGGATAAAACGTAGACTATGAATAAGGCATATTGTCATGGTAAGTTAACTTTTCTCAGATGTAGAAAGAGTGAAGAGCACACTCTACAGCAGCTGACACTAGGGCTAATTTTCACCACCTATGTAGGCAGCACTGCAGAAGGTGCAGAAGTAAAAGTCTGAGTTTTGTCATTGACACAATGTTATACCAATGCATTCATATACTGGAACTTGTAGCAAGAATGAGAAGCAGGTGGGGAAATTTGAAAGAATAGTCTTAAGATATGATGGAGTAGCAATAATGGTGCATGGGATATTAAAGTATGCAAGAAGAAACATCCCAGTACCAACAGTAGGTTATTATCCCACTCCCTAGAGAGTGACACTCCATCTGGAGTACTATGTGCAGTCCTGGATATCTCATTCATGGAAGGACATAAACAAAATAGTTATGTCAGAGGAAGGTAGCAAAAAATTTACATTGTTAACACTGAACAATGTGTAAGATAATACCAGAGAAACTTTTTTGTCTAGAAGAAAATTGAACAACTTTCCTGAACATAGGATAGTAATAAGCAATCATATGTGGAAGGTGGTAAAATTTAAAAAGAAATATACTTCTGATTGAGAGCCAGGCTTGTTATTGAAACACTAGCATTAAGCACTCGTGTGCTCGATAGTGTGAGACTTTTCCTCTGGTAGGTTGAATTAGTGTTGTACAAGGAATTTCATCTTCACTCTGATGAAGTGACCTCAGAGTTCATACATATAAAAGTAGTGGGGACATGGAGGGTGCAGGCCAAGGGGAGAGGGGGCAGCCCTGCTGCAAAAATGCCTTTCCACTGTTTTTAAATTTCAAATGCTGTTTGTACTCGTGCTGTTACTCATTTGTACTGGAAATGTATAAGGTGATCACAAATGAGATTACTGTTTGCCAGGGAGTTCTTTTGCAAATTGCCCAGTATGTAGGGAAATAGGCATCGTAAGAAAGCCAAGTGGTCCTTATCCGAGGTTCGATTCCATGTTGTTATGTACTGCAACATTATGCTGAAGCCATTTGCTCCTAGAAAATGCTCTACTGTTGAGGGCTGTGTGTTGCAAAGTAAAAAAATGTATGTGGTTTGCTGGAAAGCTTTTTCTCACAGAAGAATTCTCATTGTTTTTGCATACTGTGTGTAACATGAGCAGGACAGGCTTAAGTCTAGAGCTTGTGTTATAGTAACAGATGTAATGCCATTCACATTCCATTCATCACTACGATACTGCATAGACAACCAGTACTTTTATGCAAGTTTTATAGTTTGTTTCATAGTTCAAAGGACAGAAGTCATGTATTTGCATTTGACAAAGAAATGACAAGCTAGTCATGGGTATATTGACAAAACTGACTGTTGCTAAGACATCTTCCCTTTGCTCAAAGAATAGTTTTGTTCTTAAACTGATGACTTAATGATGGGTCATCTGTTATATTTGAACACATGGTTGCAGTGGGTGTGACTATCTTTCTATTGTTATCCGTCAGATTGTGTCCTGTCCAGCTGTCAGCTTTGGCTGACTTCCCAAGTGTCTGACTCCTTTCTGGCCACTCATTCTAATTTAGCTTGGTGTATGCATATGAGATAAGCCAACAATGATTCGTTTCCAACTGTTCTTTTCCTCACCAGTTGTCAGAGTTAAATGGAAAAATGATTGACTTTAAATATTTAGTATGTTGTTGCCATGGATAGCAAGTGTAAGGATAGCAGCCTGGTAAGGCAGGAAGGAAAGGAAAATGCTTTTTTAATTTAGATTTTCCCAAGATGGAAGTAACAGTTTCATTGATTATACACCAAAGATTATAACATATTTGAGTCAGGTTTGCAGACAGTGAACTGATTACAAGTCAAACCATTGCATTTATGTATGCAGCTTATGAGTCCTGCAAATTTCAGTGCACAATGGAGTTTGTCAGGAATAGCAAACAATAAAAGTCATAAACTTGCAACAGATATTTGATTTGGATACTCAGGTGTACAGTAAGGTGGGTACAGGTCATTGTACATGTGCATTCTTCTATTTGTTAAACTGTGTCCTGTTTATAATGCAGCACATAAATGAAAATGTATTTTAGCATTGCATGTGTGCATTCTTGCTTCTGCTATACTATACACTGTTTATAATACTGCACGTAAATGAAAACTTAATTTAGCACCAAACACTATGTTAATTTTTGGGTTTAACAGTTAAACATGGCCATCTGACAATTCAATTCCCAAATTAATATGTTTTGAAAAATAAAATGCTGATGGGATACCGATGTAAAACAGGACGTCTGGCTGTATAGAAAAGGACAAAAGCTATGAGTGGCTAATGAGCTCTTACTTGAAGTCATGGGTCTGATGTCCTGAACCTCCATTAGGTTTCTGTGCAACTTGAGCAAGTGACTTCCCATACAGTGCTCCTAGTCATCTTTCAGGGTTTTACAGGGTCGACACATTTTTTAATTAAAGGTGTTTAAAGGACAGTGATTCAAATGCTTCTAGACAGCTTTCTCAGTTAGTGTAACTCCAGTCATAACACAGAGTGAACCATATGGAAGTTAATATCTCAGTGAATAGGAAATGTAATGCTGAGATTAAGAAATTAAAACATTGTGGGTTCTAGCCTACAACAGAGTACCTGAAACTAGCACTCTTGTTTCACTACTGAATTGTTAACTGTTAGTTAAGATTTTAAACTAACATGTTCTCCTTTAGGCAGTCGATTAGATGTTGAGTATCAGCCGAGCCAAGTATAAGATCACCTCCAAAGTGTGTATCCATATCTGCAAGTGCACTCTCATGATCTCCATATCTGCTGCTGGTTCTTCTTTACAGCTGCAGCCACCCCTACCCCTTAACTCTTTATTTGGGTGTGCAACTCATGCATATCCTTGACCCCAGGCATTCTTGGGGGAATCCTAAAATATATATTACTTAAGCTATTAGAAATTACACTAGAAGCAGCAAATAGTAAACAGCAAGACTAATAATCATACAGCATCATAGCAATTGAGAAAACAGTGATGGCTGCAAAGAAATTGAACATACAACTCTAGAAATTAATGCTGATCCACAAGCATAATGGTAGGTATAAGATCTGAGGTTCAGTCTTGATCTCCAGTTGCTGTCATTGTGGAATATGCATATTCTCCCATGTCTCCATATCGGTTTTCTGTGTGCAGTCTGATGCCCTTCTACATCCACACAGCATGCTGGTTGATTTTGTGCTAAACATGCCATATAGACATATATATTTATATATATATATATATATATATATATATATATATATATATATATGTATATATATATTTTAATAATTGAAAGCCCACTTACCTGAAGATGACTTCACCTGAGACGACAGCATCAAACCATTACTTTACTGAGCTACCAATTTTTTAACAGGGTAAGTATGCACTGGGCCAATATGGAACAAGGAAACACACCTCAGTATGTCAACCCCACCTCTAACTAAATATACCAACTCCAGGATCTCACTACAGTGGGGAAATGGGCAAATTTCCCCATGTTGGCCAAATGATCATTCAGTAAAGTAATGGTTTGGTGCTGTCGTCATGATAAAGTCGTCTTCGGGTACATATATATATATATATATATATATATATATATATATATATATATATATATATATGCGTAGGTCCTGTAGCCATTTATGCCTTGCCAGCCTCCCCCCCTTAGATCTTACTTTCCTTTTCAAGGAGCAAACATCCAGCCATACCAGCGATGAATTAAAGATATCCATCCAGTTGCCTAACTTCTATTTGAAGGATAAAAATGTGTCACATTGCTTAATTTGGACTGGAAGTTTGCTCCAGAGAATAAGTAATTATTGTGTGACAAATCTGTCCCTCCAGCATGTTTTGTTATTTACTGAAGCAGGTTTAGATCCTTGGTTCTAGTGTTAGTGGAACTGTTTTGATTTGTGGAGATGGAAGAGGTCTTGGAATGCTGGATCTCTAATGGCCTGAAAGACAAGGCATGGATCACTCCTAAGGAGTTAATGTTACAATAAATAAAGGGACAATGCTTCCAGCCTTTCCTAGTAGCTCTTGTCTTTTAAGCGTGTGACCTTTTTAGTTAGGATCTTGGGGGGGGTATCTTTCCAGTTGTTAGATATGCCTAGTTGCATACATCCCAAAAGTGACACTATTTGACAATAGGTCATATCAGTGCAAGAAATTCCTTGGATGTAGATGAAATGTCTTTTGCAATCAGCTGCACTAGGTAAAAATATTTCCCAATCATTATTAAAATATGGTGGTCAAAGGCAAGAGAATTATCTACCCGTCTTCCAAGGCACACCACTTTCATTTTGAAGTATACCAACTCCAGGATCACACTACAGTGGGGAAATGGGCAAAGGTTTGCCTGTATGTAAGATGGGTGAAGGAATTGTTTACTCCAGGCAACAATATTGTATTTGACTTTGCTGTTCTGATTCACATCATGACAGAGTGGTCTGTGAGGGGTTTTTATTTATTTAGTAACAAATAAACTAAATAAATTAAAAACTTCTGCGGTGGTGCAGCGGTAGCATTGTCACCTTACAGCAAGAGGTTCTCCCGTTCAATTCTCGGCTGGAGTGCCTTCTGTGTGGAGTCTGCATGTCCTCCCCGCATTTGAGTGGCATTCTAAAGACATGCGTGATTGGGCGTGCCTTCGTTGAAGGTTGGGCGTCAGGCTGGCACCTCTGCACTGTAAAAATCTACTGCCAATCATTAGCGGACCGGAGTTCTGCTGTGGTGACCCCTAACCAGGAAAAGCCAAGAAGAAGAAGTAATAAATTAAATGAAAACACTGCTAGTTGTTCAGAGGGATATCTGATACTTTACTGAAAGGAGTTAAACTGAAGTCTTTTGCATCAAATTCGGGCTTTATGAATAGTAAGGATAGACCACTGGAGAGTTCAGTTCTTGTAGGCTACAAAAGATTCTACAGTCTTAAAGTACATTTCTCGATGCAAAAAATACACAGTCTGCAGTAAATGCAATATTCTTCATACCTTTCTCAAAGGCATTACTCCTTTGTCAGTTGGCCATTTCTCAGGCATGTAAAAGAAGAAGTTGGTACATGCATGCATGCCTCTAACTGCTAGTACTTTCAGCATACAAGAAAGCCACAGTTTTAGAAGCTAAGATATGGGTGGTAATGAAATGTGGAATATCATTCCAGCAGCCCCCTGCACTTCACATAATTAAATTTCTACCTCTGTGCTGTATTTATATATTGGACAGTGTTAACTGGGTTGCTACACGAGTAATTTTGCAGTAAGGATGAGACTATCCATTCAGTATTTGTAACCAAGAAATCAATTTCAGGAATCTAGTGAGTTAGAGCTTATCACAGAAACACTACTCAGGATGCACCCTAGAAGGGATGTTACTTTATCGCATGACACATTTTAGAGAGGCACAAGGAAAGTGGATATACACAGCAGTAATTAGAAGTTGGAATCAAACTCCCAGGAGTTGGTATTTGAGACAGCAACATTATTCATTGCACCTATACCAAGCCAGCTTAGATCAAACTAATGTTATTGTTTCTAGAAGTGAAGAGCGCTAAATGTTGGTTGAAGAGCAGCCTCACAGAGGCACAGGCATTGTTACCAGATGAAACAATCTTACCTTTTTTGCAATGTTGACCCTGAATTCTGACAGCAATATATCCTCATGAAAAGATGGGGCTCATGGCAGATCTAATCTGCCCCTTTCACAATGTATTGAATAAGCAAAGATTTTCTTAACAACAGTTTACTTTTTGCTACACATTGCATGGTTCCTTATTGTATGTCACTTTCTACTTGGTTAGAATTTAAAATATCATAAAGGAGATACTGTTTTCTTGTATTAGTGATGCTTCAATACACTGGCAATTGCTTTGTCATAGGTTCTGTAATGCTATGTGCAAAGTTATGCACATTAAAGAATATATGGTTTCAGAGGTATTATGCAAATATATTGCGGATGTGGGAGCAGAGCCCCATGTCATGGGTGCAAGGGGTGGTACAATTTTTATGTTATTTTATTGTATGGTATCTAAAAGTGCGGTTGATATGTACTTTAGATGTTTCAGTTACCATGTTTTGTGTCTCAACTAAGGGAGACATGGAACTCATTTGGCCACCAATGTGAGCTGCCTCACACCAGTAATATATATTCCTGAATGTCATCATGATTTTTTTTACCTTAATGGAAAGACCACATTAATCAGAAATGGTAGACAGTTCTGAAAGTCAAACTTTTGAAAATGACAGTTTTGAACCAACTTGTAGGAAACTAGTCAAAATGAAGTTTTTAACCATCATTCATTATGGGGGCTGTAGTATCACATTTATCATGTAAAGGGCTTTGTCTCCATGCACTACACCTAATTATTCTTGTCCCTAATGCCTGTAGTTTACGAGTAAGAATAATTATATTCTCTATTTACTCAAACACATTTGGAGCTGCTGTTTTAATAATTGACAACTTCAGAAGTGACCACATTTGCTAACAGCAGCCACTTCATTTCAGTTCGGGGTCATTGTCACATGCTGAAGCACAGAGAGGCTGTGTTTGTGTGTGTGTGTGTGTGTGTGTGTGTGTGTGTGTGTGTGTGTGTGTGTGTGTGTGTGTCTGTGTGTCTGTGTGTGTGTAAGTGTATGTATGTATGTATGTACACATGAATGTGCTTGAACACAAACACACACACACACCTTGGAAAATAATGTGTTATCCTGGCAGCCTAAACACAATCAGTGGGATTCATGAAGCTCGGCGCAAGTCCAGCGTAAGGCTTGCACCGGCCGTGTGGTGTATATATGGAATAGTCGCGCCATATGCATATTAATGAAGGTGCGCAGCCGCCACAGCCACGTGCATAGGAAACGTGCATGAGTGCAAGGGGCGTATTGAAGTTGCACAGGGTGGCGTGTCAATGTCAGCTGTCGAGGAGCAACCTAAACTGCTGACTATTATATTCCGCCAGCAATAGTAATCGTACCTATCAGTGTCCGTGGAGACTGAAACGTATGCAAAGCAGAGTCCCTGCGAACAGAAAATGAAGAATCAAACACAAATGCATGGTAGGGAATAACGGGTCCCTACCCATGAACAAATGAAAACCGTGTAACTGTAGTCCAAGGTAGTGTTGATAGCTATACCATGTGGAAGTGAAACGTATCATATGTTAGCGCGCCACCAGTAGGTACGTCCAGTCCAACGGAGAAGGTCACCAGCTGACCCATAATGTGAGGGAGGGAACATAGCTGTGCAGATGTGTCCATAACAAAATACACGAGGAGAAATGTAGATATATGTAGTGACCGTATGTCTGATGAATCATATCCCACAAGCCATGTAATAGTCACATACAAAAGGTATGTCCATATTTCACATAACAAATTTGATAGGAAATAGCATACGCATGTAAACAAAACAGAAGAAGCATATAAACAGCCATAACAATACGGACACATGTAGGCCGAAAGGAACGGTATGATCCGTACCATAGACCAAGATTACCACCTGTCCCACTTTGCAAGCGACAGTCCCTCTGTGGGCAGATGTGTCCTGAAACAAACATGTAAAACTGGCAAATGTCCAGAGAATATAGGACATAATTCTTCTGTAGACGTCATGTAATAGTTGCATTAAACATATTTCACTGGACGTATATTACATAAATGTCATAACAAACAGAATAAGATACCGAAATGCTACAAGAATAAGCTTAGATATAGGCAAGAATTGTAAGTTCTATCTGCCGAACTGACCGTGGGTATGTGTCTGCCTGTAAAATATGCTGTGTTCACTGCAACTGTCACAGTAGGGTTGCCACCTTTACAAATGGCCAAAGTGGGACATGTTTGGTACAGACATCAGATTGTACAGGCCGACACATACCCAGAGCCAGTACAAAGGACAGAACATAACTGTTTTGCCTACAGAAAAGCGTATTCTTGTAGCATTTTATTTGCTTATTCTGTTTCTCATAACAGTCAGGTATTTCAGATACAGAATTAACTGTTTAATGCAACTATCACATAAAAATATAAGAAATAAGTTTGTCCTAAAATCTCAGGACATTTGCCATGTTTGCAATTACATGTCAGGACACAACTGCCCAAAGGGGGACTGTCCCTCGCAAAGTGGGACAGGTGGTAACCCTATGTCACACTGTGGCCAATTGAAAAGATGGAAACACAACCGTCGACTGTGGGGAGGCATTGTCCACAACAGTCAGACATGTGTAAGGAATAGCTTGGACATAGGAAAAGGTGCCATCCTACCAATGAGTAGAACAGATTGGCAAAATCCAGAAGGCAGCTGTATAATCCAAATGTGTATGTGACACAGTTGAACGGGTAGTACCCGGATACACCAACAAAGTAATGAAAGTTAAGTAAGGGCGTGTACCTATGTGCATGAGGTATAGCATGTGGAAAGCAAACATGGCAGGGTAGTCCACACAACTATAAAGGTACCCGACACATGTAGGGTAATCAATGTGTAACTCTGGCCGTGTCATGGGCCAACAA
Source organism: Protopterus annectens (assembly GCF_019279795.1). NCBI lineage: Eukaryota > Metazoa > Chordata > Ceratodontiformes > Protopteridae > Protopterus > Protopterus annectens. The sequence goes on along the minus strand of NC_056741.1, from coordinate 294,286,283 downwards.
CCAAAGTAGTGCTCTATGGGGTGTGAGGAATTTGCGTGTGAGGGGTGGGTGTTTAATGGTAAATTCCTCAAAGGCGATACTTGTGTCGTATGCAGAAAAGGTGAACCGGAGGTGTATGAGGGGGCAGTGGGTGAAGTGGAAAAAAACACAACCTCATGTAGAAACAGCTGCAAGACAAGTAGACAGGCCATAGTGTAGAAAACAATCCCACAAATATATAAATATGGAAATATGCGAGACAAATGTATAGATACGGCATTGTCACATACCCACAGATGGGTCCTGATGGAACTGGCCATAACAAATGCAACACACCTGGATACATAATAGCCTACTCAGCATACCCTCCACAACACACAACCTGCCACCATACCAGAACATCCACCAAATCCAGCCGTACTTGGTCCACTGGTTTGTTGCAGAAACAGCTACACACAGTGACCCTTACGCATATGTAGTAGGTATTGTCACCCTAGGCAGTGTCAGGATTGCAAACCATGTATCCCCTGCAGGTAAAACCCCCTGCACATTTTCGTGAAGCCACAAAAATCTTTGCTATCTAACTTGTTTTGGTCTTGTCCAATTTTTGGGATATCCCTCATGGGATGACCAACTTGTGTAAATAGTAGAATGGGTATGACGACATGATGTCCAATCCAGTAGATATCTGGACACAAGTCAGAATGTGCAGTGGAGGTCCATGACACTGTCCATCCCTAAGTGGACATGCATAACCTACCACCCAGGATAAAATACCTTCCCGTAACGCACGTGTCCAGACATGAATAGGAGGGAAAATATAATGCACACATTTGCAAAGTGGAAAACGGCATGAGGGTGAGGAAGACACTGACGTAAACAGGTCAACCCTGGTCAAGTGTGAGGGACACTGTAAAGATAGCTCTTAGAAACATAGAAGGAGGGAGGGTGGCCTAATGGTTAAGGTGTTTGCCTTACAAACACAAGGTGCAGGGTTTGAGTCTCACAAGGGATAATTGGCTAGGCTTAAAATGGCTCACAAGGGCAGTTAGCTTAGTACTAATCTATGAACCTATGAACCTATTTGATAGAATAACAGTTTGCACATTGGCATTAATGTCTGGAGTATGAAGTCGGAAACCCAACTGTCTGTCAGCACGTTCCGACTGCAGTCTTTAATGCTGAGCTACTGCTGTGCCAGAACACAACAGCGTATTACAGAGGTCCGTGCCATACCACTCAACTGTCCGGATATTCGCAGAATGACTAGGGTCACCACCTGTCCCACTTTGCAAGTAACAGTCCCTCTGTAGGCAGTTGTGTCCTGTGAAAAAAATGAAGACATAGCAAATGTCCTGAGAGTTTAGGACAATATTATTTCCTAATTTACTTTAATAGTCACATAAAACAGTTATTTTATATATGAATCATCAATATGTTATGTGAAGTAACATAAGCAATTCAAATGTTACTAGAATAAGCTATTACATGTTCAAAAAAGGTTAAAGTTCTGTACTATGCACGGCTGTAGGTATGTTTTGTCCTGGAAAATCTGATATCTCTACAGAACATGTCCCACTTTGGGCAGTCGAAAAGGTGGCAACCCTAAGAATGACCACAGATTCACCCCATAGTGTTGGTGTGTGCCTCCGACAATCTGCACCAGTGTGGTAAATAGCTGAGGATTGACGTCACTAAATAATGAGAAATATCCTGAGTATAAGACTCCACAACCTGCAGAAAAGTCATGCTAATGCAAAACCTAGCATTCTATCAATGTTCTAAGCTTGTAAGAGCAATCGTTAAAATGTGTCCCTAATTGTCCCCCCATCATGTAGGTTTTGTGCAGGTTCGGTGCTCTAAGAGGTTGAGAGGTATGGTCCGTACATATTTACAGGAACAGCCCTTCACACTTGTGTAATGTACAACTGCATACCTGTAGTCACTTCATGTCCAAAAATAATAATCCCCATATGACTGTATACAGGTAATAGTCAAATGTGAATGGGAACACCCCTCACCGTGGAGTATGGACTGTAACAACCCCACCCATAATATGTAATGCCAACAGAATAAGCTGCTGACAGGTGCCCAAACACCTGTGTCTATAAACACAGGTAAAACTTCAAAATAGGGAGATAATCCCTGTCCATTTGCTTCGTCTGACATTTGACCTCAGCCAGGGAAGTTCTGTTCACCAGGTGGACAAGCCTAAACCGAGATCACTACATGAACACCCTGACAATCAAAGACCTGTATATGGCTGGACTATATGCCTTGGTGTTCTGCATATCCTCGGAGTGATTAACAATGCAGCAGGAGTCCACAGCAGTAGGCAATAGGGAATGTGTAATATGTAGTACTGCCTTTTTCCCAGCAGGAAAATGGATGCCTGTGTTGCAGGTGAAGCGATGAGGCGTATGTTGATGTAGCTAAGTACTATGGGTATGCATATCAATGCAGGAGAACACCAATAGAATAGTGGTTCCGGTATCTGGCCAACATGAATGCAGTCCTGGTTGACCTACGACCACTGCACATATAACTTGAAAGTGTAATGAAAGCGTTCATGCTGTACACACATTTAAATATGTAAAGGTGAACGTGTGTTTCACAGTAGTCCATAAACTGGAATACAGATATGTAACTGTTACGGTCAGAATTATGAAAGTTCACGGAAGCACAATCATCTATGAAACATATGTAACCCACAATAAGGATATGCAAGTGCGCCTGCGCGTGTGTAATCCGCTCACAGAATAGAAAATGAATGGTGTTTTCCCCACGTTCTATGTATATGGCTCATACCTGTTAACCCCGTAAAGTAGGAAACTGGACAAAGCCATGACAACAACTGGTACAAATAGGGACAATCCCCAGATATTGCCCTAACAAACATAGAAAGTGGATAGAATGACAGGTGTGTCACTAGCATGGATTCTCTGAAGGGTATGAAGTCGTAACATGAAATGTTTGTCATTATTTACCAACATCAGTCTTTAATGATATGCCACTAACTTGCCAGATAGACACAAGGTTATGAAAAATGGACCAAAGTTAAGAGGCAAACAGCTGCACATGCAGCGGAAATCTGTGCAGATGAAAGGTATGATATGGAGATATATATATACACATATATCCACAGACATAATCCAAAGCAAATTAAGAGATGAGGAATGTACAGACATATGTATATATGTACATATAGATATCTATACACACACGATACATGAATAGATATATACATAACAAACATATGTCCCTGTACATATAACACATGTACATAAATAGGTCATGGTATAGCTAATATGGATAGACAGACAGACATGCACGAAAGGAGAATACACCGATGGTTTCCAAACCATTGCCCGGAAAGTACCAGTGTGACAGGGCCTGCCAGTTCTACACGTTAAACATGAATATAGGTGTCCTTTGCAGGACCCCAAAAATTGATCCTGTATGACGTGCGAACCGTCATTGATGCGAAAGACATCACAGCTGCAACTACGATATAGCTGTACATGCAACAGTAGCAGGTGCAAGGATAATAACACATGGGTCGAATGAATGTATGACTTACAAGCTGATATCCGCAGAGTTAGGAGTGCTCGGAAGTGTCCTCACACTTTATTATCAATCACATTAAACATGTCTAATGGGTACTATGGAGGTGTGTCAGGTATGGGAATCCTGGGTATGCAGAACTGGGCCAAGGTGTTGGTTGGCACAGATCTATTAGGTACGCCCCATGGAAGTGATCAATATACCTATGTGGGTATAGCACACACCTATATTCTCCAAAAAGGTGCAAACCATCTACTGGATATTATGTAAACCATTGGGGGAAGACGTAGGGACCTATATCAGTGTCATGTAGGTGATTATCATGGATGAACATGCGTACGACCAAGATGGTAACCATACCTGCCAGAATGTCAGAATAAGACAGCTGGACTAAGGCATAGTACACGACAGACAAATAGGGACTATATTAAATATACCTCAGACAAAGTCAAACCGTTGATAGAATAATTGCGTAGTCAGGAATACGAATATTATGAGAGTTAGCAATCATGAAATAGAAATGTCAATCATGATTACCTAACCGCACAGTTCGTCATGGCTTGCCAGCAATCTACCAGAAAGGCACATTATCATGACAAATGTAACAGAATCATAGGTCAAACCCCAGGGTGTATACCCATAATGTGTACAGGTGAGAGGTATGAAGGTAACCCGTCCTAATGAAATGTACAGAACTAGTGATACTAGGTGGACAGGTGAGAAGAAAGACATCAGGACAAATGACAAAACATGTACAAGTCATAAGCATGTTTGTCCACAAATGTGAATTACAACGTATGGCCTGTGAAAGTCAATGTGGAAGGTTAATAGACATGTGTCCCTCAGGGTGTCATGCAGGGTCACCGATACAGTGTCCAGTCCCCCATACTCGTATGTGAGCTCTGCCACTGACGGATAGCGCAAATACCGGCATACACACAAGGTACATGATGGAATAATTAGTGTGGATAAGCACCTGTTGGTCTGTGTGAGGAATATAACCCTGTGGGTGGGTGTGTCCTGCAATAGGAATGTAATGGTAACTGGCCTGTGATGGCACCATGTATTGTGTGTATTGTCGTAAGGAAATTGATGTCCAGTATCAGAAACATACCTCACAACTGTACTAATGTGCAGATGTATGCCTCATATGTGTGGTGTGTTCCTCTCGCAATCTGTACCTGTCTGCCAAATACCTGAGAACTGACGTAATTAAATAATGATAAACATATGTGTTTAAGACTCCAAATCCCTCAGAAAGGTCATACTAATGCAAAACCTATAATACTGTCAACTATCTACGTTTGTAAGAGCAATATGTAGACTCTGCCTCTATCTGTCCCCCCATCATGTTAGGCTTTGTACAGATGTTTTGCACTAGGAGGTTGATAGGTATGATCAGAAACAGATACATGTCTGGGGAAACAGCATTATCGACCGCAAGATAACTCAGAAGGTATGAAAAGCGCTGCAGCAGGAAGTTCATCCGCAGGTATGTGCTGACATGTCAAATGACACCGCAGTCTACAGGAAGTACCTATAGGGTGTCACCTTTACCAATGATGACAATGGGACATAACCACAGCCATGCATACACCACAAATAGACATAGCACACAGCAAAGCCTAGGCCATGATACATGAAGCCTCCGGCATGTATGGATTGAGTGAGAGTACAGCAAGGAAAGATGACTGCCAGGCTATTCAGCAAACACCCATAGGGGCGTGCAAGACCGCCCATAACACAAACATTGCACGGACAATGTTGGGATTTGCAACATACCCCATTTGTATGTGTAAGCTATGCAAATGATGTAATTATGCGATACATGAAACAGTAAGCTGTCTGTGCAAGAGCAGAGTTATGTGCAGAAATGTACCCGGATGTTATGCGACTAACATTTTGCACATTGCTAAACGGAGCAATGACAGCTGCAAATACAGTATGAATACAGTCGAAGAAGCATGCCAATGTCCAAGCCCAAGGCCAGTGGTGGCTTTGTCCATTGGATATCAATGAACCAGTAGTTTTCCTCCCCGATCCCTGGTGTGGAAGCATAGTGCAGTGCCACGAGAATGCGCTGCACTTCAAAACAAGACATATGGATAATATACATACAAAATGTAGATTTAGTTAGATGTTAGTACGCCATGCAGATGAATAGCAAGCTGGAGACAACACGGCTACTGCATACTGGTACTTATGTGTGGAAGCACTCTGTCAGAGATGTAACGAAGCATTTGTAGGCAATGTGAGGCAAGTTAGGCTGAGGATAGTGAATCACAACATGTCATGCCATATGGGCCAAGCCTCTACAGTGTAGTGTAGGTTAAGGGGAATATTAGAGTAGAAGATAGGTGACAACATGAGTGTGTATGTATAAAACACTGTAACCTCACTGGAGCAGTGTCACATGTGTGATGTCAGTACTCAGTGGAAGAGGCGTGTCATGAGCTATCCTAGGGAACGTCAGGAGACTGACGGCGTACGCCATGGATACCATGGATGTGACCTGCAAACCTGCCCACAGTGTGTCTGCGCCATGCACGCCAGTAAGCATGTGTGCACGCGTGTTAGCCCGTGTGCGCGTGTGGAGTGTGGAAGAACGAGTAAGCTAGTGTACGAATGGTGAAGCCCTTGTAATGTCATGTATGTGTTTGTAAGCATGTATACATGTGTACTACACACATCACACAAGTACTGCACACACAGACACACATGCTGCCAATACTACACACATCAGTGAAATGGCACATGGATGGAGACTACACCATCAGAAGTAACAGTGCTGTAAACTATGCGACAGTGATGGTCATAGCTGCAATGCATCAAGCCTGCTGAAGTAACACACTGTGTGTTAACAGCATGCTAACATCAATACAGTGGAATAAAGCCACCGTGTGCAGCAGCACCAGGTTAGTCAGATCCTGCATCAATGTTACACATCACAGGTGGTGGCACAGGTGACATCATATGCACAGGGTGTGGTGTTAACATGTCCAGAGCTGTCATAGAGCCATCCAATGTACACGTAGGTGTGTGTGTGTGAGGGACAATGGTTATTGCATGGCCCAATGGTGGTGCAATGGGTGTGTGTATGTGATAGCCATAGCTGTTTGTGGTAAGTGTGTGTGTCTGCATATACACAGGTACAGCATGTGTCAGCCATATACAGGAGGTTGTGGCACAGTCACAGACCGTACCTGCCAGGCTGTAGAGATCCCCATTACTGGCCATGGACACCCCTCCATGCATCCAACACAACCCAGTCCTGCACCTGTCAATGTCTACATATACAGTCTTGGGATCTGTACCACAACCTGTGGATAAACGTGCGTCTGTAATGTTAACCTGAGGTGCATACAATTGACAGTTACTACAGATGGATATGAGCCATACTCACACTCCAATGTATTAACCACTGCTGACTGTTGCCAAGATCTGCATACGACCAGTCAAAGGTGCTGCACTAACATTGTTTCCAATGCCCGTGTAATACCCAGCAACACAATAACCAGTCACTACACATGTATAACCCACGATCACCACAGCACACAGTATGTGCACTATCACAGAGCCATAGCAGATGTACATACATCCAAGGTGCTCACGTACAGACAATGCAGTACAGTCAAGAGTGATAATCCCAACATACATATCTATATACAATATACATTATATATATATATATATATATATATATATATATAGCTATATACATACATATATATATATATATATATATATATATATATATATATATATATGTAGATAGATACATACACACACACACACACACACACACACACACACACACACACACACACACACACACACACACCCACACACACGTGGCAGGGTTGGGAGCAGAACATAAACGTAAGCATTGTACCACACGACAGCATTACGCAGATACAAAATGCGCTACCATGATCAGTGGATCACATGATTCACACAAGCACACGTCTAGCCTGCAGACAGCAGCATCAAAGGCAAAGACGCCGCACGGATGTTATGGAGAGTGAATACTGTAAAAGCAATGTACTGTTTTTATGCAGCTGGAAATGCACACACACACACACACACACACACACACACACACTTGGCAGGGCTGGGAGTCGAACATACACCGAACTACCCTAACACACTACAGCATGATGCATTTACAGAATGCGCTACTGAGATTACTAAGCATAACAGTCCCAGAGGCAGACATCTAGGTGTGGGTCATCATCCACAAAGGCAAAGACATCAGAAGGAAACTGCTGTGGTGTGCGCTGTCTAAAAGCAAGACTGAGTCCCCAGGCAGAAGGGAGCATGCGCGCACACACACACACACACACACACACACACACACACACACACACACACACACACACACACACACACACACACACTTGGCAGGGCTGGGAGTCGAACATACACCTAACTACCCTAACACACTACAGCATGACACATTTACAGAATGCGCTACTGAGATTACTAAGTACAGCAGTCCCAGAGGCAGGCATCTAGGTGTGTGTCATCATCTGCAAAGGCAAAGACGTCGGTAGGAAACTGCTGTGATGTGCGGCATCTAAAAGCAAGACCGAGTCCCCAGGTGGATGGGAGCATGCGTGCAAACACACACACACACACACACACACACACACACACACTTGGCAGGTCTGGGAGTCGAACATACACCTAACTACCCTAACACACTACAGCATGATGCATTTACAGAACGCGCTACTGAGATTACTAAGCACAGCAGTCCCAGAGGCAGACATCTAGGTGCATGTCATCATCCGCAAAGGCAAAGACATCGGTAGGAAACTGCTGTGGTGTGCGGCATCTAAAAGCAAGACTGAGTCCCCAGGCAGACAGGAGCATGCACGCAAACACACACACACACACACACACACACACACACTTGGCAGGGCTGGGAGTCGAACATACACATAACTACCCTAACACACTACAGCATGACGCATTTACAGAATGCGCTACTGAGATTACTAAGCACAGCAGTCCCAGAGGCAGACATCCAGGAGCATGTCATCATCCGCAAAGGCAAAGACATTGGTAGGAAACTGCTGTGGTGTGCGGCGTCTAAAAGCAAGACTGAGTACCCAGGCAGATGGGAGCAAGCGCACAAACACACACACACATACATACACACACACACACACACACACACACACACACACACACACACTTGGCAGGGCTGGGAGTCGAACATACACCTAACTACCCTAACACACTACAGCATGACACATTTACAGAATGCGCTACCGAGATTACTAAGCACAGCAGTCCCAGAGGCAGACATCTAGGTGCGTGTCATCATCTGCAAAGGCAAAGACATCGGTAGGAAACTTCTGTGGTGTGCGGCATCTAAAAGCAAGACTGAGTCCCCTGGCGGATGGGAGCATGCATGCAAACACACTCACACGCACACACACACACACACCCACACACACACACACACACACACACACACACACACACACACACATATACTTGGCAGGGCTGGGAGTTGAACATATACCTAACTACCTTAACACACTACAGCATGACGCATTTACAGAACATGCTACTGAGATTACTAAGAACAGCAGTCCCAGAGGCAGACATCTAGGCATGTGCCATCATCTGCACTGACAAGGACACCGACAGGGATTGTATAGAGAGTGATCAGTCTGAAAGCATACAAACATATTACTGTCCCGTGGAACACATAGACAAACACACGGCAGTGGTGTGATCATGGCAACGTAAGATGTACAGTGCACCACAACAACATGACATAGTCACGGGATGCCCCACAGACAGTACACCCTTCAAGATAGTCGACCAGCATGTACTCAGTAGGCATCCATCGTGATGTTGAAAATGGACATCTGTTGGCTGGATGACCACCGTGGCTATACAGGATGTCAACAGCCATGTACAGAAGGACATCACCGACACAAGGTGTCACTGGGCATGGCCACACGCTTAGTAATACATGTCCATTTGGACTGTACTGTGTGTCGATCTACACAACGGCGTACTGGGCATGCTCACACACTTAGCAGTTGCAAAGGGCTGTCTTGCATGTGGACGGAGTCTCAACTCCATCTTGCATGCAGACAGAGTCTCAACTCGCAAGGGCTCAGTTGGGACTGTCATGTGTGTCCATCTACACAACAGCGTACTGGGCATGCTCACACACTTAGCAGTTGCAAAGGGCCGTCTTGCATGCAGATGGAGTCTAGACACGGAAGGGCACAGTAAGGCATAACTGTCCCCACGCACAGAGCTGTCACACACATGCAGTGACCAGCACATGCTCAGCTGCCATCACAGCTGTCACAGGTGCAGATCCCAGATGTACACACTGCAGTCTACACTGTAGCCCCCGAGACATCACCATGTCATTGCTGCAGCAGTACACAGCCATACATTACCACAACATCGTGTGACACATCACCAGTGGACTGTACAGAGGTCTACAGCAACTGTGCAGGGTACACATGCACTGACACAGTTCCAACAGGTGTTATGCATTGCAAGTATACCACTATACATGACCAGGTCAGCTCAAGACATACCAGGGGCCCCGGGTGGTACACAGCTGTGACACATGAGTGTTGCTGTACACAAACGAACACGCATGTTTGGATATGTCAAACATGTGATTGTAGTGGATGTGTGCATGGACCACACACAACACATATGTACATAGCTAAGCCTTTACTGTCCCCCATGCAGAACAGTGGCCTAAGCAATCACACGCATGCAAATGGAAGGTGGTCCATGTCTGTTGAATGCTCACAGTACAGGAGGTAGCAATGTCAGAGGACACATTCCCCTGTAGTAGTCACCCATGACACCCGTGATATCATACCACAGTCCATGTGTCATGTATGTCAACACACATGTCCACCAATAGCAATGCATACAAACATGGCTACAGGAGACATATGTAGGACCAACAAACATGTACAATCTGTACTGTGCATGCAGCAACCATGCATGTGCAGTGGCCGATGTCCGTACCACAGCTGTGCCCAACTACAACATGCAGTCAAAATGCAGTCCCATCATTGACACCTGTATATGGTGACATACAGACAGCACAGTTGGTTGCACATCCAGTATGGAGGGATCTGTGTACATAACATGGTGATCCACCTGTGTAGATGTATGTGTGCCAGGGATGGCTCACAGGTGTGTCACACGCCACCCTACCATGCCATATGCAAACAGTACGCTATGTCACTGTTACTTGATGGTGATGACTTAATGCATACACAGCGGTCAGGTGTAGCCAGCTGTATGTCACGTGACACCTGTATCACTGACATCCACCCGTGTGCACATAACCACACAATTGCCAGACATAGCGTTGGTACACATACTGCAGACAGTACCACTGCATGTCTATCAAACAGATCATCTTATGGCAGGTGTATCATTCCCAGCACTGTCATGTGTGTCCGCTTGTGTGACCACACATGCCACATATGGTGGGGACTACATCCCAGATGTAACACATCCCTGTACACCGTTGTACAGATCTGTACATATTGCAGTGTGGAAAGCATGAGGTCAGCAGGTGTGGTGCATCACACACATCAGCTATCCGTACACACATATCTGGTCACCACAGTGTGTCTGTGTATGTATGTATGTATGGCTGTCTGGTGCTTGGTGTGAGGGTGTATGCTACCATACTGTGGAAACAGGATCACTAACCCCTCATGGTGATGCAGTCTACTACCCTGTTGATGCCATCGGTACCAGCCATACTGGCTACCTGTGCATGTCCCTTCTCTGTGCCATGTTGTGTGGGTGCAAAGTACTGCATGGGTGATGGCAACATAGGCATGGGTCCACACATGAACACTATGGGGTGTGTTATAGTGCTGTAGACCCCGTGAATGTGGCCATGTACCTGTACTGTGACAGGGTATTACTGCTACACAGTGTGGCCTCATGCTATCAGGTGGCATCTAACGTCATCATTGGCCTGACCGCTGTGTACAACCCCTGCACCATGTCAACATACCTGTAATGTTTCCCGGTATGTATGTCACATCTCTGTCTGCTGTAGCCTGTTCAACTGACCACATGCTTCAGGTGCAGCATATGTGTGGACATCTGTGTCATGTTCGGACATCTGTGTCATGTCCGACTGTCCAACATTCGGGTTGAGGGTGCGTTTAGCATGCTGATATTGCCATACATGCCTGTGAGTACTCCACAGTTACACATGGAGGACCGCAAACACTGCTACCTGTAGGCACATGCCAGTACACCATAGGAGGGAACCAGGGCATTACCAACATGCTGTTACTGTTGTAACCGAGATACATACTGTGAACATATTACAATGCATGCTGCACCTGGACTACATGGCATGATTGGTGCATGTTGACAGTACACCACTGATGTCACTTACACATCTCTCAGTATTCACACATGTCCAATGCAACATACACATCCCTCAATATGCATACACAAGTAATGTGAGATACACCTCTCACATCTCAGTATTCACACATGACCAATACAACATACACATCCCACAATATGCATACACAAGTAATGTTAGATACACCTCTCTAGTCTGTTCACCCTGTGCATCAGACCATATGAGCATATCCCTGCACCGATGGTGGGGATGACAGGGATGTGGCACAGGCTTCATCATATGCACAGGGTGATACTGTTTGCCAGGGGCATAGGCTGCACCAATGGATGACATCATGTGTGCGGGTAAGGGCCAGTGATTTGAATGGACATGTCTGTTCCGTATGTATGTGGGTGTTGTGGAGCCCTACAGTTGTGTTCGCTGTGTGTGTGTATGTGTGCACACAGTTCTGTCATTTGTGAGGCCTAAACAAGGGAATTATGGACAGCTCCAGTATGTACAGACCAGGTTTTACAGCTCACTGTGACCAGACACAGCCACGTGTCCTGTGCCTACCAGGGGTTGTACGGGCACTACCAGGCAGAGGTACAGAATGGCTACTGTCTGAAGACACATGGCCACTGGAACCGTATCCCTGCTGGGAACATCCAGGGCCATGTCCACGTGGCCTGGTGTGACCTGGTGTGGACATCGCAGCACCAGCTGCACTGCTACTGCTACCGGCACTATGGGAGCGGCCATATGAGGTGTCACGCTCGCTTTGACCTGCACTAGGTGGTGTAGCTGGCCTACGTCCATATGTCCTACGCCTCACCCCTACCAGATGTTCCAGCACAGACAGCTCACACTCATGGATTGCCATGCCATGGTCGAGGATTCTGGCCATGTCACCCAATTGCCTGTCCAGAACATCAGCAAGCTGCTGTTGAGCACCTGCCAATGCCTGGATGTTGTTGTTTAGAGTACTGATAGCAGCCCTCTGCAGCCTCTGCCCTTCTCTGCTCTGTCATTTGGCATGTGCCTGTGCCACCATTACAGTCTGGAACATGTGTCTGGTGATCCCAGCTGCTGCGCTATGTCCCGCAGGTGCATGTCTGCCAGAGGTCCTCTTACGAGCAGCAGCAGCCACATGCCTGTATGTCAGATCTGCAGTCAATATACTGCCACCATGGTGTAAAGACACACCTTCTGTAGCCACCACACGTTCCTGTTCAATACTAACAAATGATGACTGTCCTTCCTCTAAGGCCACTGTAGATGCAGTATGTGTTGGCAGCTGAAATGTGTGCGGGGAAGAGGGGGATATAGCTGCGATGGCAACCGTTGGCACAGATTCTGCCCCTGACATTCCTGCCTGTGCCTCGTGCATATGTTCATCACTGCTAGCATCTGTGGGGACACTATCAGATGGACCACAGGAGGGTATGGTAGGGGACTGGGCCATCTACATTGCTGTACAGTATGATGTACAGACACTGTGCCATTGCATGGCATCACGAGGCATCTATATTGCTAAACAGTGCATGTTATGTACACATTGCATATCCAGAACTGCATGCATACCCATGACATACCTGTGGATTGTGACCTATGATGCTGAGGTGTATACACACCCAACCATGCTGTGTCATGTGTCAGGTCACTGGAGGACATACAGATGACACCCCTGCATGATGACTACAGAGTGTTAGCTGCCTGGCAACCATGTCCACACATAGCGGACCTGTCACGTCACCATTTCACACATGACATTGATGTACCACGCACACATGGTGCACAGCTAACAGTGATGTCCTACGGCAGGGGGGGAAAGTACTGTTTCTATGGCCTGGTGTCACTGTCAGTGGAATCTGTGAAGGTGACTACCATCATGCTATGACACAGACAGTATGTTCAACACATCTTATGAGGTACATGTCACTGACACCTCCGCTAGCTGTGCACAAGCAGTTATGATGTGCAGCATACCACATCACCTGTATAATCAGTCTAGTATGGCTGTACTTGGACCATGTGTGGACAAAGTGGGACAGGGTGTATCCGCATCCTGTCTTCTGTGTGGCTACGTGTCTCTGGCCATCCCCCATGGCCATGTGTGCACATGTGTTGGTCATGTATGTGATGGCCGTCTATCACACATGTCTGTGTTATCCCATATGACATACACCCATAGATGTTGGTTATGTCACCATCCACAGGGCTATGCAGACAACAGGTTTATGTGGGGTATGGGTTATCGGGAATTGTGACAATATTGCAACCAAAATGCTACATGTCTCGGACATGTCGGATGGAACATCACCATGAGTGAAACCTTTGCAGGGGCATATAACACAATGGTGACACCTGTGGTCTGCCCATAGCACAGCTCACTGTGCGGTATTGGTTTGTGTACCACACCTTCTGTTCCACTGTATAGTACATATGCCTCCATTGTAGAACACCTCCACCATTGTATGCACAGCTGGACACACATGTAGCAATGACAAATACTGTAGTTTCATGTCTGTGTATCATTTCAGTTGTATATATTGAACATGGGTGGCCTGTGTGGATGATGGGTGATGCAACCTGTATATCCATGTATTAACTGGCCACATGGCGAATAGATCTATGCTTTGACATGCCTGATACTGATGATAGACTCACCTGCAATGGACTCTTGTCTGTGCGGCATGCCAGAGGTACCTGTATAGGGTGACACAGCAGTATGAACATTATCTGTGACTGTATGACAGCCACAGGGTGCATAGTGCAGGTTAACACATTCACCTGTACAATAGCATATAGTCAGCACATGTGTGCATACCATACCTCTCAACCTCTTAGAACAATACATGTGGACAAAGCCTACTATGATGGGGGACATATAGGGACAACTGTGACATATTGCTCTTGCTAACCTGGATATTTGATAGAGCAATAGGTTTGCATGCACATGGGTTTGCAATGGAATGTGCAGTCATAAACACAACTGTGTGTCATCATTTAATGACTCAATTCTTCAGCTATTTGCCAGAAAGGGACAGATATTAAGGGGAACACACCGACAAAATGAGGCAGACATCTGGACATCCTGCAATTACCTGTACAGTTCGGAGGTATGGTGCATACACAGGGTAGCATAAAGCATGTGTGTCCACATACCTTGCATATGTTGTTACATTACATGATGTACACTGACACATGCACATACGTGGGATATACTGGCCATATGTTCAGTACTGACTTACCAGGCAACTCCAGGCTCATTGGTTGGGAGACACCCACCTCCACGATGGCAGCTACTGTTTGTGGGGGCTGTTCTGAGGGTGTTCCCAGACTAGCCAGTAGCTCCTCCATATGTGTGAGTGGAGGCTGGGTTGGTGGCCCACCACCCGTACCACCTTGTTCTCTGGTGATTGCAGTGGCACGCTGTTTTGCATGACGTATAAGGTCCATGCAGTGTCTGCGCACCTGCTGGTAGGTGCGGTTGTGGCCGCCCACTTCGTTGACTCTCCTGTGAAGATCCTGCCACAGGTCATCCCGCTGCTGTCCATGCTGTGGCACATGGCTAAATAATGCCTCATAGTTCTAATGGAGGTACGGTATTACAACATCAACCTCCTGTCAGTTATATGCTGGTAGGCATGTACGCGGCATTATCTGTAAGACATGATGAAGGTGACAGGTCACATTTACAGACATGTACAGTGATACTGCTGCACATACATTCTAGTACATTCGCACAGTTATCTTTGCAAATCAACATGACAGTAACACGACTGGCATGTATGTGTCCCACACATGTAACACCCAGTATGCATTAGATATCATCCCCATATATGTGTGTCACCTCATTAGTGTTCCTACTGCATGAGACATCAGTCTCCATGTGGACATGTCTGTTTGCATACACTGGTGTTCTTACCTATCTACCCATGCCTGATGTATCCATGGTAATGCTGTTGACCTAGATGCTGTGGATATGTCACATATCAACACAGACACAGCCTTACTGGACTTGGGCAGTGACAATGCACCAAGTATGCATGGAAACCTGTACGTGCATCTGCTTTTCCATAGACATCTACAATGCACAGCTGTTCAACATCCTGCCACGGATAACCTGTGTTGCACATGTGATAGACATGGGACAGTGGTAATTGGACGTCATTCGCAGGTAAGGTTATCGGCTATAGCATGTACGGGCTGGGTTTCCTAGCTGTATCCGACACCCATTATGCCACCATGAGGGGCATCAGTGACACATTACTGATCCAGATAGATGATACTACATCTACCATACAGCCATCACACCATGTATGGCAGGGGTGATATGTGCAGCTATGTGGACAGGGCTGTATGGTATGGTGGGAGTATGTCACAGGTATGGCACAGGAATCTGTCCAGCATGTGGCCATCCTAGTGGTAGGATGGTGGTTGTCCATGATGTATGTCTTTCAGATCAGGCTATGGACATGTAGCATGTCTAACAGCATAGTGTCGCATATGTCTGTATGCAAGGTGGATAGCATGCTGCATACTGGAGGTGAGTATTGTGGAGGCTGGTATTGGCCATCCACGCATGGGCCCTACCCCTGGAGGGTGATGTGTATTCCAATATTGGTCACACGGGTGCTGTATATGCCTGTCAAATGATCTCCATGCACATGGATACCACCCTGTCATGTCATGGGTATCTCGGATGACTACCTAAAGGGCCAAGAAGATGTCTCCAGCTCAGGGAGGTGTACTACACTACACCATCCCTAACACAGTGTCCATACTGTTGACCACAGCCTAGGTGTTTCCTAATGGGTACTGGGGTATTCCCCTACTGGTGTCATTGCTGATATCATCCACCAGAATGTGCACATATGTCACACACATCACACACACAGCCCATTCTGTATGTTGTTCACAACACTGTGACAACAATTGCCCATAGGTGATGGCCATTCACATCATCACATTTGTCTGTGTGATATGGGCTACAATGCGGGTGGGGTACAACACATTAACCCTGGTTTACTGTAGCTGACACTATGTGATATGCACATGTCACTGTAGCACCTTTGGTAGCTGTGAGTCTGTCAACAGGCCACTAGTAGAACGCTCCTGTGACATACACAGGCATCTGTAGCCGAACATCCATACTGTGTTGTACATCTGTACTGCTAACACCTACATTGATAATGGTTCATGAACCTGCAGACCATACCCGGCAGTGTTCTGATGCGGTGCTACCAATCATGACTGTTGTCAACACATGTGGGTTGATAGTATACAACACCCTATCTGTAATGTGTGGGCATGCTCAGCACTTGTTCAGAGCTTCTTGTCATGTTATGAGCTACTGCTTAGTTTAGCACCCATTTCACACCAGTCCTCATAGGTACACTGTCTGCCCATACATTTCCAGCTTGATAACTGTACAACAGCTGTCGTACACACATCACTCACATACCTCGTGAGACATGGTGGTTTCTACGGCCTGTCCATCTGCCATGTACCACTTATATACAGGCATGTCCAACTGGCATGTACCAGTGCTATTGCCTGTCACTATGATGACTATGTTGTACATGTGGCAATAGAGCTATTCTCATGTCCACAGTCAATGCACACCTCCCAACATACAACAGTACAGCCTGTGGGGGATGCACATATGCAGCCTTGTTGGGGGTTATGCTTTCACCAACCCTGACTGCACCTGACAGTCATGTGGGGTTGTGCAACATTGGCAATGCACCCCACACATCACATGGTCCCACATGATCCCCACCACAGGCCACACATATAGAGACACCTTGTACAGTACCCCTCCATACTCTGTGTGGGCACTGACAACAGCCCACATTGCCAAACACAACCACACCAACCTGTAGCCCACAGACACGTGTGGCCATCACATACAGCCAATAGGGTGTCAGAATATACTCAACACACCTGTCTTAGGTGACTGTTGGCAGTCACACTGCTGTTCCACTCAGGAGGGTATACAAGGCGATAGTCACTTACATCCTGCTGTCCAGTAACTGGTTCTGCAACATAACCTATGCACACATGCCACAAGTCAACAGGTACAGTGTGACTCCCCTTCAATGTTTGTGTGACAGACGTTGTCACTCAGGGCACAGACTACGTGTGCAGGGACATGCAATAGCCCACCAATGTTGTTGCCCTGCTGGTGTGGTCCACGCCCTGGGAAGCATTTTGCGTTCATCCGGACCTGTTACCACTGAACTACGAATGACTGTGTCACTCCCAACAGTTGTCCCTGCTTCTGCTGCCATTCCACAGGCATCTAGTATAGGTCCACTTTGACAGACCCTGCCAAACAACATGATGCTGTGGCACAGTTGACCTGCACCTGCCAGCCCTGGGAGTACGGATCACATGTTGGTCTCTTGCTGCTTTTATACTGCCTGTCTTGCACAGTGCCCGATTACAGTCACCAGCAGAATGGGAACAGGCTAGCAAAGCATGTGGTCATGTCACACAATGCTTGACATCATCCTCTGTGGCGCACGCAGGCAAGGCACACCTGATAATGCACCACTGCAATATCTCTGCAGTGACTGGGACCTACCTCTTGGCTCTGCAGAGCACACCTGAAATGACTGAGTATAGACAGACCGTACCTCTCAGGCATGTACCTGGACTGGCACACCCACAGCTGTGGTGTCCCCATATTCCACTATGTTGTACACACATCCCGGCTTGTTACTTCGCACAATGCATCACAGGTGCTCCACGTGCATATGACTGTGTCCAGAACTACTGCTGCTACTAATGTGAGACTGACAGTAACTCACACCTAACTGTGATAGCCGCACATGTACTGACACATTAGGTGTACAATGTGCGTGAGTCATAACCTCCGCTCAGCTGTTTCGACCCATACACCACCTCCAAGACCAACAGTATCCTTGACATGGAAACTACCAACATTTGACTGCTGTTCGACACCTGCGGTTGTCCACTCATTGGTGGAATCCGAACATCTGCTACCCACCCTTGTTAGCCATATACCAGCACCACACACTTCACGGCATACACAGTAGATGAATACTACAACACCAACTACAGATGTCGTATGACAGTGGTAGTTGTTGTCGTGACACACGCGCAGGTGGACAATGCACATGCAAATGCTGAGACATACCCCAGTGCACTTCAATAGCACGTACATGACAATGTGGTTCATGCTATTCCACACAGAGCCATGCAGGTACACACCAGAATACAGACGACATTCTGGGGGTGCAGTCCCACAGACATACTTTACAACAACAGGTGGGGGCTGTTACACAGTGGTGTACATTCCCATGGGTGGGGTGGCTCACTGGTTAGCCTTGGTAGGGCCACAGGATCCCATATCACATACACCATAACTAGCTGCATGCACATTACTGCAACACATTCCGAGATGTACCACAGGGCATTTTGGTGGTATGTCAGTAGTCGTATGCAATACCCACATCTGCTCACACATACAACTGTCACTCTGGAACATGACAGTAACAGGTGATGTTGGCAACATCCTGTGTGATGGCTTCATTGCTAACATTACACCCTCTCACTCCCTGCAGGGCCACATTCCTTGCAGGTACATTGCAGTGTACCTGCAGTCACACCTACACTGTACTGACTTGCACTCTATATGTCCTAGGACACAGGGCCCTTGTCACCCTGCAATATCCCAGGCTGTGATGTCCACAGAACTCTGAACAGCATTTCTCCCCACTGGGACACCATATTCAGTAATAGCCTTGTACCAGACATTGTGGCCCCTGACTGGCACACAGCGACTGTAACACTCCTCACAGGTGGCACCACACTGCATGACTGGGACACCTCACTGGTCTGTTATGCATGGCTATAGGGCACATAATCATGGACATCATTCATCAAGTCTCTGTTGTGCCTCAGTCCTTTGATGCCAGCTGGGTTGGTCTTGTTGGGGCCACAGCATGCCTCCTACACCTGTTGAACACCTTTCCTACAGTCGCCAGAGTTGTTGATGATGACACGGGTGTCCACACAGCCTGCATTTTCCTCTTGCTACCATTCAGCACCGTTCTCCATTCTGGTATTGACTACATACACATCCACCTACACATCACAACATATGTCTCCGGATGTTATGCAATGTGGCTAATGGACGGGACACACACACTGAGGGTGGCATACCAAATCACATACTGCAATCCAGTTACACTTGGCTTACCCAGTCCTCAGTCATGGGGCCCTCATGTTCGGTATATGCTTCCCTGAGGTACAGGCTACCACTGAGGGGACTCCCTGCCTAGCTTTACAGACCACTGCATACCCAGCGCTGTTGTTGCTCCACCAGCTGATACAGACCCCATCCATATGGGTGTCAATGTGACAGATACCGATATGAACATCATGGCCTCTACCTGCATGACACTTGGTGTGTACATTACCTTTGCAGTACACCATCCTCCCACTGGTTATCACATAGGTGTTATTCCCCTACTTACATGTTGCATTGTACATGTGTGTAAGACACATGTATGTCGCACACACTCCTGTGATTACCACATTGCCACTGTGGCATGGATAGCCTTCTACGTGTTCACACATGTCTGTCCTGGGTGTGTAGCTGGTACATAGGCACCCAATGTACCTCTGAACACTGGACGTATACACACATCCATGGGTACAACACCCCGCGTAGGGTGTACCTTACACAACAGCTTTACATACCCCAACATTAAAACACCATGATGTTTATTGAGCTACACCTGGTGACGTATGCGGCTTATGTACAGACACCACATCTGTACAAATTTACAGACTACATACTCAGGGGTGACATCTGCTGTAAAGACACGGCCCATGTCTGCAAATATGTTTATGGATGTACTCTGCATACACGACATACACAATAGCCACTATGACCATGATGCTCATGGATATGTGCACACACGAGACTGTGTGTGGCATGTGCTTGGGGGTTGCATTCCTAGACTGGGCACTCACCATGCTTTGGGACATGTTTCCTATGTACATCACGCATGGACAGTCAGTAGCAGTGTTCATGTGATACCTCGCTTGCTGGATGGTGGACACATGTATGCCAGGGATCACTGCAGTGGCTGTATTGTGCAGTGATGCAGGTTACACATGGCTCTTCTGTTCACAGGACACTACCCTGGAGAGGTGCCACTGGTGTGCACACTGTAGTTGTTGTTACACATTGACTTGCCAGACTGCATGGTGCACCACTATGAACCTGTGCAGCTATTACATGTCCTTTGTGCATGGTTACTGGTATAGCCCTTCCAGTTAGATTGGCTGTCATGCTATTACAATGTCCCATGACTACGGGCCATATGTCTACTGTTATTGTACACGCCAATCATGTTCATGTTTGTCTGTCACATCTCTTCCGCTATTCTAGTATGGGAGTAATGTTTGCGCCCTTTGCAAATACACAGAGTGGAGTACATAGTTATTTCATCATAGCTGTTTATACATATCTTAATTACATAGTACTCACATCACTATATGATACCTTTGTTATGCATCATATGCCTGTTCTCATGTGTAACATATCTGACGTATCAATCTATTGTACTATACATTACACATGTTTTGCATGGTATCTCATAATTCAACCATTACTTGCACAGAGGGTCCACCTTAGACATGTCATTGACGTTATATGCCCATACACATGCGTACTGTTACAGTATATCTACATATACTATCCCCTGCTGTGGCACGTACTTATTGGACATACCCTGCCACTGACAGCGGGTCATATGACATTGTTCTGTTTAACGCCGTCATGTTGCATCCCTTGTGGTGTCTGTGCTGTTTACCGTGTGGCCCACTGCTGGACGCACATCTTCTACAAGCATTGGTATGATCAGCGAGACATCACTACATAAATACCATTCCCCACGTTATGCATGGCAGACACTGTTAATTACTGCAAACCAGGCTATGCATACACTGACATTACATAATTCAAAACATACTATACATACAGTTAGTGTTATACATACCTTGATATCGTTCTGGTGTTTCGTCTCTATCTCGCTCCTCTGTATCACTCTTTCAACTGTTATACGGTATGAGCATACAGTTTGCATATCTGGCAAGTCATCCTTATATACGTCTATACCTGCGACATGTGGTTTACTGCCACCAATTGGTGGTCCAGTGTGACTAATTATGTGCACTTCAGCTGTGCAGCTACTCCATTCACCAATTACGTGGCAGCAGTGGGGTATAACTGAATTCTCCACCTGGGCGTTGGCCATTTGCCCTGCCTTCGGGGAGATGGCCTGTATTGTGTTTTGTTGTGTGTAATTGCAACTGCTTTGTGTAAAGCCAAGTCTATTTTGGGGTCATGTCCCCCATGGATTGTGTGTGATTCTATCTGTGACTGTACCTGTCATCCCACCCGTCTGATAAAGGACTATTGCAAACACCTGTAACATCACCGTTTGTTCCGTTATACGACGGATACAATTTTGCATGGCACCTTCAAATGTCTCTCACAAGGTATGTCAACGGTTCAGCAGATGTAATTGACTAACTAGATGTTTGGGCTGTGGTTACGGTCTGTATTGCTATTGTTTACAGTGTGGGGGATGTAGGCGGTGTACGTCGCATATACGGTTTTGTGGGGCTTGCATTTCTACGTAGTCCATATATATGTGTGTGGGCCGCTTCCCTAATTACAGTGCTATCACTTAATAGACTTCTATTATGGGAATTTTCTTTGGGCCATTGTTAATTGGTTTCAATATGGTATGCAGGTGCGGTTGATACTTCCATACCTCTGGATGTACAGCGATATGTGCAGAGATATTTGTAAATGAATGCTATCCCATGTATGTCTGCCCCAGATATTTGCTGTCATTGCAGTGGTGTTGGTGTCAGACCCTCTGTCACATGGCTTGCCACCTTTTCATATGGCCATAGTTGGACACTCGCGGGTCACACAGTGATGTTTACAGGCTGACATATGGCCACGGTCAGTACACAGGATAGCACATACTTTTATCCTCATTACAAACCTATTGTTCTTGGTTCTTCACTACTTATCGGTTTGCATGTAACATTTCTGTTTCTTACATACAGGCATGAGTATTTCCTGCAACTATTGCATATTATGTGGGACATACTAATGTCCTACACTCATGGACAGTTGCCCTTTCTAATGATTCATGTCAGGACACACCTGCCCAGGGGGGGCCATCCCTCCCAATGTGGGACAGGTGTTTACCGCATGCCTACGGATAGCTATACCCGCACCCACCGTAGTCATCTACCTCCAAGTTGCCACCTACAGACACACTATGCGGACACACACGACACACTTTAGTCACATGGTAACACACATGGCACCTTCATCACACACATACACAGGCTACATCACACACAACCACAGTTGGACACGGTACCTATGTGGTCCGCACCGCCAACAGCAGTGACTACATGTCCTTACTATCATCCTATTGCTCACAGTTCTACTGTTCCAGTACTGTGTTCTTTCTGTCTTTCATCCTCCTGGTTACACGTGTCGGTGTGTGACACGTTCCATAGTTGGTGGTATCCTGTTTATTTGTACCTCAAAAGTGTTTAGAATGTCGTCAACCTATCTATATATTTGCAGATGCCAGTGACCCCTTGTATATCGACATATATCACACTATTGCCCTTTCTATCTGTATTTTATATATATATATATATATATATATATATATGTATGTATGTATGTGTATATATATATATATATATATATATATATATATATATATATATATATATATATATACATATCTCGGACAAGGGGTGGTGGCAGGCACGCTACGCCTTTCATTGTGTGTTTGTCAGTGTATACTGTGTTTCCTAGACTCCGCATGTTTGCGTCTGTACCTGTCATATTACACACCTGCCATAGGTTATGATTTCCTCAGATCCCACTTTGCGAGGGACAATCCCTCTTTGTGCAGTTGTGTCCTGCGAAATATTTGTGAACATAGCAAATGTCCTGCAACTTTGGGACAAACATATTCCCTATAGTTTATGTCATTGTTGCATGTCACACTTATTCTGTATCTGACCCACCTACATGTTACAGGACACAGAACACGTACCTGCGACCATTACTAAACTATAAGCTTTTTATCTATGGAAAACACTGTTGTTCTGGTTTTCATCCTGGCCAGGTGTGTGTCATCCTGCTGACATCTGGCGTATGTCCCACATTGGTTATTTGAACTGTGGCAACCCTACTGTACATACATCTTGCCTAGCAATAGTGTTGGGTGATTGTGTACATGACTGCCTGTTCCACTCCTGGCAGTGGTCGTTTTACCCTTCAGAGAAGGCGCTATTTGTTCAGGGGTGACTAATGCTGGTGTCACCTGTTCTGTACATCATTGACCATGATCTGCGCAGTGGTTGGTGACACTTAGCCCTGTTTCGTGCATATCTGTATAGTCATATTTAAACATCACTTACCAGCTGTGGGAAATGCTTATTCCCGCTAATGTGTGCTACACATATTCTGATGACCTGCATCCGACTGCATTACCAGTGCCGTCGGGATTATGTTACATCCCTTGCGGGATGTGGGACCAGGAACATGCATGACAGTCACTGCATGTACCACTTGGACATCTGGGGATTGTACACGAATTATGTAAATTTGTATGTGCAGTACACTACAGCAGTTACTCCACACTACACTCACATGGATGACTCCATTAGTTTGCAACTTGATGGGTCCAGTTAATGGTATGTCCATGTGATGTTTACTGGCTGTACTCCAGCACTGGGTATGTATATCACAATTAGGTACACCCGATAATTTGCTACACCTTCATACGACCGTGGATGCAGCATGCCGGGGTGACTAATGCCTGTCATGGGTACATCCTCTGCCTTGACACTACATCCATGATTACATTTTGTGGAGCCCCTCAGTAATGTGGCGGATAATCCATGATGACTGTGTGTAGGACAGTGCTTACACACATGTGCTCCCATGATTGGCTCTGCTCCAGTACGCGACAGTTGCTTACTCGATGTTGTGGCGACGGGTGTTACTGTTTGCCCCGTTTGGTGTTCTGCCTCTGACAATCAGGCGTGTACCTACAGATGTACCTGGGAACCTATACACACAGCACCGACAGATGCTGATGGGCACATCTACTGTTCAGGTGTTGGCAGTTCCATGTTCCCATGGCTGTTGCGTGTACAATTTTTGAGGGCTGCCTATGTAGGATTCCACAGTGGGCCACCTAAACATCACAATTTACAGGTAGTCATGTTTGTGTGTCATCCATGTTACTGTGTGCAGGTGGGAAAGGGTGTCAGTCCATGGGTGCCTACACTCTCAAGGTATGTGCTATGGCGTAGGCATATTGGGCACTCCTCCGGCTGCCTACTGGGGCTGGCACAGTGTGTCCATGGTCTGGATCCCTCTGTGCCTGTGTTGGCCTTGGCACTTGCTGTGGGCTGTGAGGCCCTCCCCCATTATGACCCTGCTGCAGCTGTTTCCGCAGGATCATATTATGTAGCATGGCACATACTATGAAGATGTGGGCACACGTGCCTGGAGAGTACTGCAAGGCTCCACCAGATGTGTCCAAGCACCGGAACTGTGATTTCAGCATCCTGAACACACACTCTATGATGATTCTGGTTTGTGCGTGTGCCTCATTATGGCGTTCTTGCATTGGTGTGTGTGCATTTCTGATGGGGGTCATCATCCACAGCTCTAGTGCATAGCCAGCATCCCCCACAAGGTGACCTTGTGGGATGTCCCCCCTGACAAATACCTGATACAGCTGTGAGGCATGCCAGATATGGGAGTCGTGGTAGCTTCAAAGGCTGCCAGCACACACATACATGATAATGCCCTGGGCATTGCACACTACCTGGCAGTTAGTAGTGCATCACTGGGAATTGAACTATGTCTTTCAACATATTTTATTTAATAAAGTTTTAGTCTATAGGCGTTTTGTGGACGACATCTTAATCGTATGGGATGGTTCCATAGAAGAATTTTTCTCCTTTAAAACACACTTAGAAACCACAACTACATTTCTTAGATTCTCAATTGAAATGTCATATTTATCAGTAAATTTCCTGGATGTTAGCTTAAACATCAGGAAAGGAAGATTGGTATCTACATTATATAAGAAAAAATGCTGGAGGAATACAATCCTGAAATATGATAGTATGCATCCGCGACATATTTTTAAAGGAATACTAAGAAGTCAATTTACTAGACTAAGTAAAATCTGTACAGATATAGATGATTTAAAAAGAGAGGCAGACAATATGATAGACATGTTTTTAGAAAGAGGCTATGACTATGATCTAATAATGAAAGTTAGGAATAACATTTTGTTTCAAGATAATTTAGAACTGAATGATACAAAAAATAATCATTTTCTACCTGCTGTCAAAAGTGATACATATAATTACAAGGAGAAAGTATCCTTTATTACAACTTATACAAATGACTTTCTGAATATTAGGAAAATATTACTCAACAACTGGAAAGTCCTACTGACAGATGAATCCACACTAAAGGTAGTAGGCAGCAACCCTCACATAATTTACAGGAGTAATAAAAATCTGAAATCCCTACTATGTGATAGACCAGCCTTGACTAACAATGTTTTACAAAAGTCAATACATCCTTTTGGGACTTATTCCTGTCAACATTGTAACTATTGTAAGTTCATCACTAAATTGCAAGATTTCATACATCCAGAGTTTAATTATGTTTTTAAACCAAGATTTAGGGCTACTTGCGATACTTCAGGCCTAATTTATTTGGCCACTTGTGAGTGCTGCTCTGCATTTTATATAGGCCTTACCAAAAGGAAATTGAGAAATAGAATATATAATCACCAGTACGATATCAAAAAGAAGAATGAGTTAAACGCCCTAGCCAAACATATTATATCTAACCCATCACATTCTTTTGTTTTTAGAGTATTACAAATTGTGGAAGCTAATGCTAGAGGTGGTGATTATATAAATTTGATTGAATTAAATGAGTTGAAATGGATACTCAGACTTAGAGCCCACTACCCCCCGGGACTAAACAATTATATCACAATAAGATCTTTTCTTAATAATCGAAGATAGTTCTATAGTCTATGTTTTACTTTTGTGACATACTATATTCTATTTCTTCAGTGGTATACAGCATTTTTTATCATTAAGTATATCTAATGCATGAAATATTTATTTATTTGTTTATTTATTTATTTATTCATATTTTTATAAAATATATATTCTATTGGTATATGAATTATAGTTGGTATTAAAATATATGCATTTTTTGAAATACCCTTGGAACATATTCCCATTACTATTTTTAATGTTCTTAAGGTCTACTAATCATATGAACGTCTATTTATACATATTTTTATTTTTCATACTTATACATTGGTATATTTTATATTTTTATTTTTTATTTTTTACTTTAATATTTTTTTGAAATGTGGCTTTAAATAAGTCATAATATATTTATTTATTTATTAATTACTTGATTAACTTATTTAAATAATAACCAATTTATTATTGGTAATTCTAGTATTCTGTTGGTCAAAAAATGTTCCACATTCATATTTATCTATAGTGTCTTGTTATTATATGATATATATTATTAGTATGAATGTCCAGATAAGAATGTTACTTCAGACTCTTTTGATATGTATAGATAAGAATGCTACTTCAGACTTTTTGACATCATGAGATTTATTGGTTGATTTATTATTTTATACATATATTTATTTATTTATTTTCATTTACGTATATATTTATTTATCCATTCATCTATGTATTTCATTTTATGCACATTTATTGTTAAAATGTAATTTTAAAATGTTGAATATTTACATATTTACACATATAAAAAATCTTTCTAATTTTTTAATATTTTAATATTTTAATATTTACAATATATATAATAATTACCACATGACAGATGTTGTTATATGAAAAGGTTTTGAATAAAGACAAATGTATATCGTATATAACGCTATACATGAAGAAGCTATACATTTAAGTGAATTTCAGATGATTCTAAATGGGAACAAACATATGCATGACCTACTGCATTTAGTACTTCTTCTGTTGTGTGGCTTTAAAAAATCTTTTACAGAAAATGACCAGTTTAATTAAATTATCAGCTAATTGATTAACTAATTAATTACATCTATTAAGCTATGCCTCCCTATAAATATGCTGAATGTTTTTAGTTATACATTGTCTGAAGAAGCGTATCATAGCATACGCGAAAGCGCTCACCGTTTGTCTTTTCTTTCCGAATAAATTACTTTATGTAACGTGGAGAGTCAGGAGTTTTTGTTCTTCATTTTTATCGTTTTAATTAACTCCAGACTCCTTAGCTGATTGAGATCCGTTCTTGTTTTTATGTCTGCTTTGGCTGCTTTGGGATCTCTACAGCACACGTTATGGCAAACTCAGACCTTGAACTGGATTACAACCCAGAACCGAGGAGACTAACTAACGAACAGCAATGGACTGCTATTACTTCATGTAAGTCAAATCCTTTATTGGCTCTGGATTTGAACATTCCAGTTCCTAATACAACGGAAGTTAACATTGATAACCTAGAGCTTTTTAATTCCAATGTAAAAGTGCTTGAAAATGACTTGTATAAGTTGCAGCGGATGATATGGCAACGCAAACATCTAGAGGCGTGCCTACACTACAAGCTTATTCCACGTGGGAATGCGTATTCTTGTTATGCCTACATATGGAGACACGCACCCAACATTGCTTAAAAAATGGCAAGATATAAACATTGAGGCTAGCCACAAACATATGCAACTCCTAATTGATTACTTTGAACCACTTGAAAAGGAACTATTATCTAAAGTCAATGATATTAATACTGAGTTGCGCAACAATTTTCCAGACCCTTTTTGTCTGCGGAAATTAGAGAGTATGTACTGTCAAGTCAATACCTATGCCATGAAGCTTCAGCAAACTAAACTTAGGAAGCTTCAACGTGACTTCAGGGACTTTTCAACGGGCTGTGTATTTGTTTGGCCCAGGAGGTCTGACAATTATTCCACAAGAGAGAATCCTGCTTCGAATTCAGCGCCGCTGGATCGTACGCTTACAGCGTCCATTCCTATTGGTCCAGCGACATCAGAATCTTTGCTTGTTTCCCGCAAAGACACCTCCCAAGAATCGTTTACTACGCCACCTGAAACTTTTGCCTCTGTTACGAGTGCTGCCCTTATTTCCACCCCGCTTCCTAATCAAGAAGCGAACAAGGCAGCTAGATCTTTGCAGCATGATACGGGAGCTATCAGTAAACGCCGGACAGAAGATAACACACCTTTTTTACCCCTACCCATCAGGAAACCATCATTCATGAATGGAAGAAAGAACAGCTGGGAAACCAGAAAAAGAAAATTATCGGGCGAAACGAATGTGTATCAACCCAGAAGACAGAAACAATAGGAACACTTTACTTTAATATGTCTAGGTATGTTTTAAACACTAATGACATTGCACTACTGAATAATGGCTTGTCTTTTGTTCTCTCACGAGGGAGCAAATTATCAGACATTTTAATAGACCTGCGTTTGTTCGCTCGTTCTGTCACTTTAAAGTTGCACTTTTCAAAGGAAAAGAATATAACCGTTGATAATGATGTTAACTTTCCTTTTTACAAAAAGAAAAGTTTTTTTGTACCTGTTATGCCTTATCACATAGATTCTTTTGTTAAACTATGTGAAATTGATTTTTATCAATATTTCTATAATGGAAAAAAGAAATGTGCTTATTTTAACATGTCTAGTGACACTATGAAGTCACTACAGAATTTTAGTTATGATTATTCTTTGATATTCAGACCAGTAGATAAAGGGGGAGGCATAGCCATGTTTGATACAGCTGATTATAATGTTGTAATGCACGAAATGTTCAATGCTGATGCCACTTATTTTTTAATTAATCAAGCTAAGTTAGGTCAAATAATCAAAACAGTTAAGGAAGACCTCTATGACATGCTTATGTGTTACCAGATACCTAATAGCCTATATGAATTCTTTTCCATTGATACCCCTATAGTCCCTATCATTAAAGGGCTACCAAAAATGCACAAAGGAATTAAACCACCTCCTATGCGTCCAATAGTATCTGGAGCTAAATGGGTTACTGAGAACATATCAATTTACCTAGAAAAAATGTTAAGACCCTTAGTTGATGCTATTCCCACGATTCTTAAGGATACCTACCAGCTTATAGACTATTTACATTCATTAGACTTTACTTTTATACAAGATAAACACCTACTTATTACAATGGATGTACAGAGTCTCTTTACTTCAATTCCCAATGAAGATGGGATTGAAGCTATACGTGAACTATTACAACATAGTGCCACAATAAATGGGAATACAACGATTCTGATTTGTCAACTGTTAGAATTGGTTCTTAGCAATAATGTGTTTGCATTTGGGGGTGACCTATACCTACAGATGTGTGGTGTGGCTATGGGTACCCCCTGTGCAAACACATATGCTAATTTAGTAGTGCATCACTGGGAATTGAACCATGTCTTTCAACATATTTTATTTAATAAAGTTTTAGTCTATAGGCGTTTTGTGGACGACATCTTAATCGTATGGGATGGTTCCATAGAATAATTTTTCTCCTTTAAAACACACTTAGAAACCACAACTACATTTCTTAGATTCTCAATTGAAATGTCATATTTATCAGTAAATTTCCTGGATGTTAGCTTAAACATCAGGAAAGGAAGATTGGTATCTACATTATATAAGAAAAAATGCTGGAGGAATACAATCCTGAAATATGATAGTATGCATCCGCGACATATTTTTAAAGGAATACTAAGAAGTCAATTTACTAGACTAAGTAAAATCTGTACAGATATAGATGATTTAAAAAGAGAGGCAGACAATATGATAGACATGTTTTTAGAAAGAGGCTATGACTATGATCTAATAATGAAAGTTAGGAATAACATTTTGTTTCAAGATAATTTAGAACTGAATGATACAAAAAATAATCATTTTCTACCTGCTGTCAAAAGTGATACATATAATTACAAGGAGAAAGTATCCTTTATTACAACTTATACAAATGACTTTCTGAATATTAGGAAAATATTACTCAACAACTGGAAAGTCCTACTGACAGTTGAATCCACACTAAAGGTAGTAGGCAGCAACCCTCACATAATTGACAGGAGTAATAAAAATCTGAAATCCCTACTATGTGATAGACCAGCCTTGACTAACAATGTTTTACAAAAGTCAATACATCCTTTTGGGACTTATTCCTGTCAACATTGTAACTATTGTAAGTTCATCACTAAATTGCAAGATTTCATACATCCAGAGTTTAATTATGTTTTTAAACCAAGATTTAGGGCTACTTGCGATACTTCAGGCCTAATTTATTTGGCCACTTAGTGCTGCTCTGCATTTTATATAGGCCTTACCAAAAGGAAATTGAGAAATAGAATATATAATCACCAGTACGATATCAAAAAGAAGAATGAGTTAAACGCCCTAGCCAAACATATTATATCTAACCCATCACATTCTTTTGTTTTTAGAGTATTACAAATTGTGGAAGCTAATGCTAGAGGTGGTGATTATATAAATTTGATTGAATTAAATGAGTTGAAATGGATACTCAGACTTAGAGGCCACTACCCCCCGGGACTAAACAATTATATCACAATAAGATCTTTTCTTAATAATCGAAGATAGTTCTATAGTCTATGTTTTACTTTTGTGACATACTATATTCTATTTCCTCAGTGGTATACAGCATTTTTTATCATTAAGTATATCTAATGCATGAAATATTTATTTATTTGTTTATTTATTTATTTATTCATATTTTTATAAAATATATATTCTATTGGTATATGAATTATAGTTGGTATTAAAATATATGCATTTTTTGAAATACCCTTGGAACATATTCCCATTACTATTTTTAATGTTCTTAAGGTCTACTAATCATATGAACGTCTATTTATACATATTTTTATTTTTCATACTTATACATTGGTATATTTTATATTTTTATTTTTTATTTTTTACTTTAATATTTTTTTGAAATGTGGCTTTAAATAAGTCATAATATATTTATTTATTAATTACTTGATTAACTTATTTAAATAATAACCGATTTTATTATTGGTAATTCTAGTATTCTGTTGGTCAAAAAATGTTCCACATTCATATTTATCTATAGTGTCTTGTTATTATATGATATATATTATTAGTATGAATGTCCAGATAAGAATGTTACTTCAGACTCTTTTGATATGTATAGATAAGAATGTTACTTCAGACTTTTTGACATCATAAGATTTATTGGTTGATTTATTATTTTATACATATATTTATTTATTTATTTTCATTTACGTATATATTTATTTATCCATTCATCTATGTATTTCATTTTATGCACATTTATTGTTAAAATGTAATTTTAAAATGTTGAATATTTACATATTTACACATATAAAAAATCTTTCTAATTTTTTAATATTTTAATATTTTAATATTTACAATATATATAATAATTACCACATGACAGATGTTGTTATATGAAAAGGTTTTGAATAAAGACAAATGTATATCGTATATAACGCTATACATGAAGAAGCTATACATTTAAGTGAATTTCAGATGATTCTAAATGGCAACAAACATATGCATGACCTACTGCATTTAGTACTTCTTCTGTTGTGTGGCTTTAAAAAATCTTTTATAGAAAATGACCAGTTTAATTAAATTATCAGCTAATTGATTAACTAATTAATTACATCTATTAAGCTATGCCTCCCTATAAATATGCTGAATGTAAATACATTGTCTGAAGAAGCGTATCATAGCATACGCGAAAGCACTCACCGTTTGTCTTTTCTTTCCGAATAAATTACTTTATGTAACGTGGAGAGTCAGGAGTTTTTGTTCTTCATTTATTACTACCTGGCAGTTGATGTAGTGGAATCAATTGCGGTTTATGTAGCGCCTACCATACTCACCGGGTGGTGACTTAATTTGTATGTGCATGCAGTCTATCGCACCCAGTACCTCCGGGTAGTTTGCCACACGGTGGAAGTGACGCATATTGCTGGCCAACTCCTCCTGAGTTCGGGGGAAGTGTATATGCTCATTGGCATGTTGTAACATGGCATCTGCGAACTGGTGTAGTAGCCTGGATACTGATGCCTGTGAGATCCCCATTATATCTCCAGTTGGCATTTGAAAGGTACCTGTGGCTAGTATTTGCAAGCTTACACATACCTTCGTGTCCACTGGAATGGGTTCCCCTCTGTTGTTTCTGGTTCTCAGACGTGGCCGGCACAGCTCTACTATTTGCTGTAAGATGTCCCTGTCCACCCTGTAACACTCTACTATCTCCAGATCATGTAGCCCCTGGTAGGTTACCCTTGGTCTGGACACTCTTCTCCTCCTCCGAGGCCTAAGGTGGTTGTCGCTATCATCCTCCACAACACCGTTGGTCTGTAACACATGCTGATGAATCACAGCTATGGCAGCTCCCAACATGTACATTTTAAAAGTTCCCCATCTGTTTACACCTATGGTGCGGTGTTTGGGAATACACAGGTGTGTGATGGGTGCTTTCACACTTTATACTGTTCTGCTGTGAACACTGATGATGTCATAGGGTGTGTACGTATGATCGTGGCTACAGGGTATCTTCTGTGTTTTATTTACGAAACCGCTATTGTGCTGCCTTTGGTGTTGCATTACATTTGGATGCCGTGATTACCTCCTGCCCTTCCATTTACATTTGTGCATGTTAAACCTACCATTTGCTGGCATGCATCCAGCTGCCTGCTTTCATTTGTACTTTCCTAGACCTGGCTTATCTTGCATAATGTCTGCTATTGCCGATCTACTGTGGGTTTGCTTTGCTCTGCTATGACAGTTCTCCTATCTTTGCATTCCAGGTCCTCCACACCTTTCTTTGCAATCCTATGCCTCCCCTATCCTGTTTTGCAGGTTTCTGCATGCAAGCTTGTCTACTGCCGTCGATTGGCCGCCGTGTGTTGATTGGTGTTAATTGCTCATTACTTCGCCAATTACCCTGCTTCGGCATTTCCTTCTTTTCTTCCCATGACCTTCCTGTTTGTACTATTGTTCGCAGCGCGTGCATCCGCTTACTGGATTTCGGGCACTAGTTCATCCCCGTACACATGCGCTTTCGGGCACCATGTGTGCTCTCAGCTAAATGGTTCTATACCCTCCCACCCACCCCTGTCCTTCAGCTTTGCTTAGCAACGGCCAGGCCAGATTTACATTGATCCAATGTGCTTACTGATACGGTGGCACACCCCTCTGCTGATGTCATGTATCACCTTTGATACACTTCTCGGTGTTATAGCGCTGCACCGTCAGGTACATCCTTAATCCAGCAGGACATTTGCAATTCAGTATTACCTGCCTCATTTGCATGGCATTGACTACTAATTCATAGTTACAGTGCTGAACACTGTCGTGGGCCTCTGGCAACCCTTGCGCCTTGCTTGTGGTGTGCCATGCCAACCATTACATATTATGGTGCAATCCTGACTTGTCTTGCATTGCGATTTTCTTCCATTTTTATATATTTCCTTTGTATTCCTGTTTGCACACACATGCCCTGTGGTTGTACTGTGCGTTACTGTGGACATGACATTAAATATTGTTTTTTAGGTGTTGTGCATCTTTTCTTGTGCCATTGGCTGTGTATTTCTCCATTGGCATATGTTAACTTTGTA
Source organism: Protopterus annectens (assembly GCF_019279795.1). NCBI lineage: Eukaryota > Metazoa > Chordata > Ceratodontiformes > Protopteridae > Protopterus > Protopterus annectens. Next base: position 294,251,520 of record NC_056741.1, on the reverse strand, counting down.
ATACATGTGTGTGGTCCGCTTCCATAACTCCCATGTTCTGTTTGGGAAAATGTAAACTGTGGTTTTTGGTTTACATTTCCATGGGCTTGTGCTACGCCTGCACCACTTCGTGAATCGCTGTATGCCTTCATTAGCATGGTGCGACACTGCGCATGGGGTGATTTGCATACCTATGCCGAGGGCTGCGTAGCTCTGGCATATGCCGGTGGTGCACGTGGGATTGGTTCGTACATGAATCGCTCGGAGGACATATTTGGCATTATGCCACCTACGCTACGCCTGCCCCTGGCGCAAGCTTCATGAATCCGGGGTAATGTTTTTATGGTGTGAGGAAACTGGAACAAGTGGAGGAAGTCAACACAAGTACAAAAAAAAATTCAGACTCCACACAGATAATAACTGAGAAGAGAATTGATGACTAGGTTCTTTATCTTCCAATCCAGAGTATTTCATACATCAGATTTTTTTTATAATAAGATATGATCGTAAACCATGACTACCTTAATGTACTTTTAATCTTGTCCAGTGTTTCAGTCCTCTGCACAATATTGTAACTCTTAAATTTCTTGGTTTCTGGTGCAGTCCATTAATTAAGTTTGTTGCTGTCCTCTGACCTGGTTTTGTTATTTTGAATGATTAAATGTAATATTTTAATATTTCATCTGGTATGTCATAGTTCATATGAAAATGCTTCTATTTTCCCTATGTTTGTAAGCACATTTTCTTTATATTCACAATCTTGACACATCTTTGTTCCCTATTTCACCATCTTATTATCATTTACAAAATATATACACTGTCTGCATATGCCATGGCCATGCCATGGCCATTACAAAAAGAGATGTCTCCAGATCCTTGCACAGTATCCTAGTGGGGGGGGGGATCTCACCAACTGTCTTTACAGAGGGATGATAGCATCCTTTTTTACTTCCAAGTATTTCAGCAACCTAACACCAGTGCTTGTTTCTTAAGCTGCCTGCTTGCTTTATGTCATCTTATCTGGTTGACATTAGACCCAAACCCCCCTTTTTGTCATTACTACTGCCTTTTTTTCAGTTGGATCAAATGTATTCTGCCTTGTTTTAGGCCATTCTTCTACTCTTGCATTATTTATTTTTCTGCCTCTTCATGTGACTCAGAATGGAACAATACTAATGGCTGCAAATGATTTTTGTCATGCTCTAACTATTATCTCACTTAACATCCAGTATCAAAACGTCATGCTTAATATCCACTGAAGGACTACAGTTCCTAAGCACAAGCAAAAATAACAAGTTATGCTAAAGAGCTGTTGTACCAAACCAGATAAATACGAAAAACAAAGTACAGGTCACCGCTGAATTATTCTTTGTGGAATCTCCTTTATTAAAAGTAAGCGCTTTCGGAATAATCCTTCATCAGACATAATTCAAAGTAACAAAAACAGCCATATTTAAAACACAGATCATCCAATCACTTACTCCTAAAAGCCCGCCTTTTTTGTAAAGCAGGTTTAATTGGTAAAACATCGTTAAGACCAGGTGGTCTATGTGCTCTTAAATCTACTATCCACTTGGATTCAGCTAATGCTGTTCTATGCCGAATGTCCCCCCCTCTCATTAGTGGCAATATTTACAATGCATCTGAACTTAAAAGTGTGTGTGGGATTAATCTCTATATGTCTGAATAAAGCATTGCTCACTTGACATGTTCTAATATTACTAATATGCTGTAAAATCCGAACCTTCAGCATGTTATTTGTCATACCTACATAAAAACTTTCACATTGTTCACAATTGGCCATATATACTAAGTGTTTTGTCCTGCAAGTAGCCCTCCCTTTAAGTATAAAAGTTTGTGTCTTATCAGGATGTTTATATTCAGTGTCACTATTAATATATTGACAAGCCTTGCAGTTGCCACAGGGATATGTGCCTGCTCTAATATCTATTGTAGGTCTCTTATTCAAATATGTCTCCTTACATAACAGGTCTTTGAGATTGTTGTTTCTCCTATAATTAAACATGGGACGTTCTGCCACTACGTCCTTAAGACTAATATCACTTCTTAGGATATTCCAATTGTTCTGAACTATATTACATATGTCTTTAATATTACTACCATACGTAAAAAGTATTTTAGGTTGTTCCTTCCTGCTACTACATAATCCTGTATCTATTTGTCTGCCAATAACAGGGCCTTGCATCCATGGCCTATTCTTTGTCTTCCTATGTAATACATTGTTTCTAACCACCTTACTAACCATGTTCCTCTCATAGCCCTATCCAAAAATGTCCACTCAGCCTAGAAAGTTCCTCATCACAATAAGTATCTTCAGAACATACCCTAGATATCCTACCCACTTGGCTCTTGACAATATTGGGAAAGATATGCCTCGGGTGCATGCTGTCATAGGATAACAATGCATTTGCCAACATTGTTTCCTATACAATTTCGAGGTGAAACCAAGATTACTCTGTTCCACACAAACATCCAGGAACTCTATCTGAGTAAAAGAAGTTTTGGCACTAAAGGTCAAAAAAGTGGTGGTGGTGTGGAGATACTTCTACCTTTGAGAGCTTTTTAGCTTTTCTCCACACCACCACCACTTTTTTGACCTTTAGTGCCAAAACTTCTTTTACTCAGATAGAGTTCCTGGATGTTTGTGTGGAACAGAGTAATCTTGGTTTCACCTCGAAATTGTATAGGAAACAATGTTGGCAAAATGCATTGTTATCCTATGACAGCATGCACCCGAGGCATATCTTTCCCAATATTGTCAAGAGCCAAGTGGGTAGGATATCTAGGTATGTTCAAGATACTTATTGTGATGAGGAACTTTCTAGGCTGAGTGGACATTTTTTGGATAGGGGCTATGAGAGGAACATGGTTAGTAAGGTGGTTAGAAACAATGTATTACATAGGAAGACAAAGAATAGGCCATGGATGCAAGGCCCTGTTATTGGCAGACAAATAGATACAGGATTATGTAGTAGCAGGAAGGAACAACCTAAAATACTTTTACGTATGGTAGTAATATTAAAACATATGTAATATAGTTCAGAACAATTGGAATATCCTAAGAAGTGATATTAGTCTTATGGACGTAGTGGCAGAACGTCCCATGTTTAATTATAGGAGAAACAACAATCTCAAAGACCTGTTATGTAAGGAGACATATTTGAATAAGAGACCTACAATAGATATTAGAGCAGGCACATATCCCTGTGGCAACTGCAAGGCTTGTCAATATATTAATAGTGACACTGAATATAAACATCCTGATAAGGCACAAACTTTATATTTAAAGGAGGGCTACTTGCAGGACAAACACTTAGTATATATGGCCAATTGTGAACAATGTGAAAGTTTTTATGTAGGTATGACAAATAACATGCTGAAGGTTCAGATTTTACAGCATATTAGTAATATTAGAACATGTCAAGTGAGCAATGCTTTATTCAGACATATAGAGATTAATCCCACACACACTTTTAAGTTCAGATGCATTGTAAATATTGCCACTAATGAGAGGGGACATTCAGCATAGAACAGCATTAGCTGAATCCAAGTGGATAGTAGATTTAAGAGCACATAGACCACCTGGTCTTAACGATGTTTTACCAATTAAACCTGCTTTACAAAAAAGGCGGGCTTTTAGGAGTAAGTGATTGGATGATCTGTGTTTTAAATATGGCTGTTTTTGTTACTTTGAATTATGTCTGATGAAGGATTATTCCGAAAGCGCTTACTTTTAATAAAGGAGATTCCACAAAGAATAATTCAGCGGTGACCTGTACTTTGTTTTTCGTATCGGACTACAGTTCCTAGTTATCCCTGTGGACTTTCAGTCCTGAAGGCTAAACCCTCTTTCCTCCACCACAGGATAAGTGTGCTGGCAAAAATGCCTCTCAATCCTTGTACTTCTGGCTGATGCCTTAGGATCCAGGATGGGGAGTATATTAATTGGACCCAGGTTACTTATATGTCATATTCATGAATTTTGTTCTGCCCATAAATCTTTTCCAAAATATGGGGTGTACCTGAATAGACTGTCAATTCTAGAGGCAGACAAAACTGTTAAAATTATTAACTATTTGCAATAACTTAGCCTGAATTACACGAGGGAAAGGGGGATGGGAAGCAGTGCAGCTACTAAAGTACTCTCCTCAAAATACATTCCTATTTAGGATGAATAATGATCTAGCTGTTCCATTTTACTTCAAAAGAAATCATTTCAGTGATGAGTAAGAACATACAGGAAGAACAGCCAGGAGTATCTGCCTGAAGTTCTGTATGGTTGGATAATGCTACAAAAGATCATTTTCATACCCCTGGAAAATACTATCCAGTTGTTTGATTGATAATCCAGCTTATAATGTCCAACATACCTCTCAACCTCTTAGAGCAAGAAATCAGAACAAAGCCATAAGCAAAAGTGGGACAAAGGCCCAAAAATAGGGACACTTTTTAAATATTGCTCTTACAAACTTAGAAAGTTGATAGAATAACAGGTTTTGCATTAGCATGGATTTTCTGAAGTGTATGACGTCTGAAACTCAAATGTCTGTCATTATTTTCTAACTTCATTATTTAATGATTTGCCACTAATTTGCCATAAAACCACAATTTTATGAATAATGGACCAAAATATAAGGCAAAAATCTGGGCATTCTGCAAAAATCTGTACAGTTAAGAGGTATGAGTGTCCAATGAATTTGATGACATATTTTCAAAAAGCAATGTATCCTCTGCAGCTATGTTTTGTAACATGCTTGTAAAGTAGCAGATGTACTGAAGATGTACTATCTAGATCTTGCCAAGGCTTTTGACACCATCCCCCACTCTGGAATTATAGATAAACTCACTAAACTAGGTATAAATCCCTATGTCACAAGATGGGTTGTCAACTGGCTCACTGATAGAACCCACACTGTGAAAGTAGCAGACTCCAAATCCGACTTCTGACCAGTGACAAGTGGAGTACCACAGGGTTCAGTCCTGGGGCCTTTCCTGTTTGGTATCTACTTCTCTGAAGTACAGGCTAACACAGAAGGCCTTTGGCTAATGAAGTTCGCAAATGACTGCAAACTATGAGCCATAATCGAAACTCATAACGATCTGGACATCCTACAAAAGGGCCTCACTGAGACAGATGCCTGGTGTCAAAGCCATGGCCTCAAGCTCAATGCCAAAACGTGCATTGTCATCCCCTTTGGTAAAAACTCTGTACCCATGAACTACAACATAGGCAGTAGTATACTTAACACCGGAAGTGTGATAAGAGACCTTGGGACACAGGTGGATAGTAGTTTCTCCTTTGATAATCACATCACCACAGTAGTCAGGAAATCCTTCTACGCAGCACGCCTCATCACAAAAGGTTTCTCATCCAGAAAAAAAAGAGGTCATTTTTCCCCTCTACTCATCACTCATTAGACCCATTATAGAGTACAATGCCCCTTTTGGTATGTACCTCACAAGACATCCACAACAACTGGAAAGGCCACAGAAATACCTCAAAAAGGGGATTACTGGCCTCAAACAGATGCCCTACGCAGACCGTCCCAAAAGACTCCAGCTTTACTCCGTCGCATATCACCTATTCAGAGGTAATTTCTGCCTGACATACAAAGCTATGTCAACCCCAGAGCTGTTGGACATGCTCCACTTAAAGAAATCCCAATCCCTCCAAGCTACACGCTCTAGTGACCTAAGCCTTGTCACTTCAATAAACAATAACATGCCGGAGGGATAGATTCCTGTCCCAGAGACTTCCCATACTCTGGAATAAACTACCTATCTATATCAAACAAAGCTCCTCATTAGCACTCTTCAAGAAAAATCTTGTTGACTGGATGGGAAATAGGAAACCTCTGTGGCTCCGCTCGACAGTGGCACAGGAAAATAATTTTCTTGGGTGGCAAAAGCCAGGGTACGTTTTTGGCTAGGTTTGTATAGGCCCCAAGGCCGATAGCCTAGTACATACCTATGAACCTATGAAGGAGTGAGGTCTAACCACCACTTACAGAGATATTTGGTATCTGTAAGCTGGTACAGTTCCGTATTGCTTTGAAATGTTTGGCTCTTTCATCCATGGCCTGCTACAGTAGTAAATGTACAAGATTAAAAACAAGCATTAGATAGAAAAGTTTCTAAAATAGTGAGTAGGTTACATATGTCCATGCAATCAGCATATGTAACAGTAAGAAACACACATGACATTAGCACTGAAAGGCCACCAACAAAAAAAATACACTCTGCTTAGCAATGTGAAAAAAATAAAAATAAATTATATCTGAGGAAGATTACTGGCATATGCTGCAAAAAATTATATACAGAATTAGAGGAGTAAAAGATCTTAAGCTGACTTTCAATGTTTAGTATGTGTCAGCACTTAGTAAATGCTGGCAGTTTATGCCCCACTTTAGAAACTCACTTGAAACTGCTCATTCATCAGCCACAAAACTTTTGTCCCTTCTCTTTACTGAATGGTCTACCAAAATTTGTAGTAGAAATGTTAAAATCAAGGTTGTCAGTGCTGTTTTGTAGGCTTATCTCAGATGGCTCGTATGAAAGCCCTGGACTCCATATTCTCTTGGTGATTAATGTGCTGTTTACTGCAACCTGCTCATGTTATCTATTCAAGCTATGGTGCTTTTTTCTTATGTTTGGAAAGCATTTAATACACCGTAATGGGATTGCCTCTTCAAGGTTCTACACTGTGTGAGTTTTGGGCCTGCTTTTTGTGAAACAGATTAAAATACTGCACCATAGTACCAAAGATAGACCCATAATCACATATTTCCTTGTTCCCCTTCATGGTGCTAAAGGGTAGCAAGCAATAATGCCCTTCTACACCATTGTTTTCTTATAAGCAATTGAAACTGTATTATTATACCTTCAGCAGTTGCTTAAAGAGATCATTTAGAATCCCTTCTTATTGTGTTGTAAAAAAAATGTTCTGTAAGGAGAGGTATTAGGTCTAAATGCCGAACTGATTTAGGATTTTGGATTTATTCTACCTCCTTAGCAGAATACTAAATTTTAAGGACTTATTCCATCCCTCTCAGTAATACACTAAATTTTAAGGAGCTAGTCTCATCTCAAAAGTATCTGGGATTTAGCCTGCATGGGTGGAGTAGAGGGATAAAGCCCTGATTACGGTCCAGACAGCCCATGTTTCACTAGTGGTGTGGGTGCTTGATTGGGCAGAGAGGAAGAATGAACCATGCCTAGGGGGACATTGGTTCCCACACAGCTTGTACTGTTACTGTGATGCTGGTGCCTCAACTGGACATTGGATGCCTGTCATAATGGAAGGAGCCATTTCAAAGAAAAATGTGGATGTGGCTGCCCATGCGAGGGATGTTAGCCCCTGGCCCTGTTATCACATGTGGAAGTGCAGGCATAAATGGACAACAGGACTTAGGTGGCCCTACAGTGTAACAGTGATGCAAGTACTCACATTAATTAAATGGGTGGGATTAGGACTTAACATGAAAAAAAAAACTCATTGTAAAGGTGCTTGTGGCTGTCTAGATGATGACCTCCCTCAGACAATGGATTGCAAAATTTGGGGGGATTCTCAATGGTCAAAGGGCATTTAGCAAAAATAATACCACATATTTGTATCTAGGCTTTGGTATTTGACAAAACATTGACAGGTCTGGGGGGGTGCGGTGCCTAGATGGCCATCTGAGAGCAGTGAATTTTGAGAGCTCCATAAACTAGTATAATAATATAGGAAAATGTTATTATTTTCAAGTTTAAAATATCAGAAATCTATAGATAAACTACTAAACTACATAAATGTCAATTTTTGTGGAGATATACAAAAGTTTTCCTGTCAAGTAACTTGGAGATATATTGAGTTCAACAACTCAAGGAATTCTCATCCAGATGCTGCTTTGAAAAAAAAACTGCAACTTGATGATGTCTACCATACAGTAACTATCTTTTAAGTTGGATGGCTTTAAAAATTACTTAGAAAACCTCAAATTAAATTATCAGAAACAGACTGATACTCTTAAGGAACTATTACAGCAACACCATGCAAAAATAACAAATATAGAGATTTCTCTAAATGACACTGAAGGGAGACTCAAAGAGGAAGAATTCCAAAAAGAATTTCTGCTTAAACAGAATACATTGCTGCTTAACAAAATAGATGACTTAGAAAACAGGGAAAGGAGAAACAACATAAAGATCTTTGGTCAGCCTGAAAACACAGAAGGAGAAGACATTATTTCATTCTTAACAACCTGGATTCCTGAATTTTTAGACTAGAAAGAGGGACTTTCATTTGGAATTGAAAGGGCACATAGAGCACTGAGGAAACCTGCTTCTCACTCAACAAATACTCCACCTAGATCCATAGTTATAAAATTTCTTTCATTTCAAGACATGGAACTAATATTAAAATCTACTTGGAGAAAATCACCCTTAAAATACAATCAAAGCCTGATAAGGTTTGACAATGATTATTCTTCCAGAATACAAGAACAAAAGATAACAAAATCTGGCCAATAATAAAACTGTTGAAACAAAACAACATTAAAGCACAGCTGGCCTTTCCAGCCAAGATAAAAATACTTTTTGACAATGAGATGAGAACCTTTAATGACTTAGAAGAAGCTACTATAGTCACCAAAAACAACATAGTGTATATCCCAGAAGAAATGGAATGGATGGCCCCTACTCTTAAAAAAATAAAATAAACAAATCTTTGGACTGATGCTAGAAAGAAGAAGAAACAAAAAACTGATTGCAAGATAGCTGTCTAAAAAAATAGCACTTACAACTACATCTCTTAAAGTATCAACTGATATAGTACATCACTTGTTATCTGTTTTTATTTAAAAAAAGAAGGGTTTCTTAAACAACTGAAAGACAGTAATGTTTATTCAGAATGTTCAAAGAGTCAAGTAATTAATTATTCACACACAAAGGTAGGTCAAGATGGGTTACTATTTACATTATATAACATATAATAAAAACATAGAAGTTTCTATTCCCCTACTTGAACTCAGTGAATACTTATCTTGTTCATTTTTCATTGTTTTTACTTATAATAATTTAAGTAATTAATTCAACAAGGTACCATTCATTAGAGTTCAGACTCAAATGTAACAAATTAACATCATATATAATAGCAGTAACAGAAAAAAATGCTGTCATGGAGACTAATGCCTTCTTCAGTTAAAGTATGATTTAGGAATGTCATTTATATCCTGGCTGAATAACAGCAGCATGCTCTTAGTACAAATGTCATCATTATTCTGTCTAAATATAGTTAATATCAATTATGGCAGGTATCACAGCTATGTGTGCTGTTTGATCAATCCTGATATAGTGTGTGTGGATGCAGCTGTGTCTGGCAGCTAGTACAAATGTCATTATTCTGTCTAAACCTAGTTAATATCAATTATGCCAGGCATCATAGCTTTGAGTGCTGTTTGATCAATCTTGATATAGTGTGTATGGATGCAGTCATGACTGGGAGCTAGTACAAATGTAATTATTATTCTGTCTAAACATAGATAATATCAATTATTGCAGGTATCATAGCTTTGAGTGGTGTTTGATTAAGCCTGACATAGTGTGTGTGGATGAGGCTGTGTCTGGCAGCTGTTGTATGTTGCCATTTTCATCTCCAGGAAGCTGTGGGTTGCAGCTTGTGATCAAGGTTTACTGATGCCTGTGTATTAGAAAGAGACATTTGGTGCTTTGGCCTGGATCCAGGGGAAGGGGGTGGATAAAACTGTGATTTGGGATATTTTGGCAGAGAATAGTTTGTTTATACATCTGCTGAGTGAGAGGTGGGAAGGCTGGAAGAATTAGTTATCTCTTGTTGAGGCAGCTTGTTGGGAGTTTTTTTTTTATCTGTTTGCTCTCCATTCTTTTCCTGGCTGCTGCCTCGCTGAAAGGGAAGGAATTTAGGCATGAAGTTGCAGGGAAGTGAAGCTTTGCTTCAGGTGCATCACAAGCCTCTGATATGCAGTACACAGAGACACTAACAGAAACAGATGCTCCAAGGTTGGTATGATAACGGAGGTAGCGTGATAATAATGCTTAACAGCTCTGAGGAGCATCCACGATGATTTTTGGCAATGTTTTTGGTTTTAAAATAAATTAAAAAAAAAAAAAAATATATATATATATATATATATATATATATATATATATATATATATATAAAATAAAAGGGCCATTTTAAACCACATGTAGACTTATTGATGGTCTCCCAACACTTCATTTAGCTCATTAAGTTGATTCTTGATAAAAAAGCACAATTTTATATTTAAAATGTATTTTGGTCTGAACACATTAAGGACTTACATAAGAGTGGAAGTCTGAGTTATTGTGAAAGACTAAGAGCACTTAGTCTTGTGCAGAACCCTTTGCAGTGGTCTGGGAGGTGAGCTTGCTCGGACATGTTGGGAATATGGTGATAACTGATTCTAGGGGTGTTTGGGGCTACTGGGAAGTGATAGAGAGTCATCAGATTTCCTTTCTGGAAATATCTGTGGGAATGGAAGGTGTGTTGAGTGGTTCACTGGCAGCGTGGCTTCTGCATGGAACAGCCTGGTAAAATGGAACAGGACGAATATTGGTTTGGATATTTTAAGAAGCCTGGAAACTCACCATGTGCTAGTGAATGGTATTCTGGCAAAACTGGATGGGTGTTGTTGCCCGTGCTTGAAGTACTGATATGTGTGTATGTAAGGATGGAAATATACTTGTAACAAATAAACTAGAAGGGTCTCATAATTTAAAGTCTATGGACTGTATCAACATGCTTGTAAGGAGCTAATAATAAGAATAAGCATAACAGCTTGTGGTCTCTCAAATAACTAAGCAACAGCCAAAAAAAAAAAAAAAAACACACAATAGTTGTGTAATATATGATTTTAGTAAATCTATTCATAAAATATTTAATCGTCATATAAGATGAAGCAGTTGCTGAATTTAGATATTAAAGACAAGATTTAATAACATGGGCTTGTGTATAATAACACTACTGCCTTAACTTGTCATAAATGACATACACTACATTGAACATCAAGGGAAAGCATGATGATTTTCTTATATAAGTAAATATGCATAACAAGTCATGTAATTCCTTTAACTTGAATTGTAGTTTTTGTTAGCCATCTTGACCATATATAATACTTAAGTGGTTACCAAGGTAACCAATGTTTATACATGACATCAAACTAACAAAGTTGCTCAAGGGAAACAACAGAAGCCTGAACTAGGAATGTCACAGAATGTAAAATCACATTCTGAACAAATAGTATTAAATTGACAATAATCACTCAGTTTAACCTTTGCTGATTATACAAAATAGAATGTTGCCATTTGAATCTAAAAACTTTCAGTACATGCCAGAAAATGGCAATTTATGAATGTGGAAAGGGAACTTGTAATCATTAATCACAATAAGTGAATTTGTTGTTTTTAACCTATAATTTCACTCATTTTATAATAAGAAATGACAGCTATGAAAATCATTATGTTTAGGAAATGGGGGAAAGAGGGATGCAGTGATAATTAAAATGCACTAACTTTCATCAATGTTCACATAAAACAAACTTGATGCTTTAAGTTAGCAACAGACAAAGTGATTACTTAAATGCTGGCAAACAATCAAATATAACTTCTGCTATATCCAGTAAAATGCATTGCATTATAAACATTAGGTATAAATATTACCATCTATTTATATTAAGTAATAAGTTTTGAAAGACTTCATCAATAAGGGTGAATATGTTAAATAATTGTGTGCTATAATCTTTTACTGAGGTTTTATATATGATACATCCTACTTTACTATGATTGAATTGCTTGTCATCTATCTTTCATGTAAATATTAATTGCTTATACAATAAGTAGACATTTATATTGTATTAGAATTCTGTCTAATCTGCAATAGTACTATATATGTTCAAAATAACATAAATATTGCTTATTCCTATTACAGATATTCTTCATATATTTCAATTTATGGAGCTCATATGTTCTGGATTGTCAAGGTATGAGTGATAATCTAATAGACTTAGGTTTATCCATCAGATTAAGAATGATTTTCATTCCATGGCTAGTGCAGATCTTAGTTTTGTTAACATTTATTAATTTAAATGTGTTATTTCACAAAAAACAAAACATTACTTTATTGGTAAACACTCAAAGTATAAAACCGATACTTTCCTTTAAAAGCTCAAACATATACTTTATAGTTATCAGAGGAAAATGTTTAATAGTTGCAATAAAACAAAAGATACATTGTCTAAATAACCTAAGATGGATTTAACTTTATTATCTTTAAATACCAAAGGCTTAAACAATCCTAGCAAGAGATCATATCTACTAAAATATTAAAAACTGAACAAAGCACAAATTGTCTTCCTTCAAGAAACTAATTTCAAAACAAATGACAATTACAAATGGAATCCTAAGGAATGTATGATATTGGCGCAATTCACTTATAAGACAAAAACAAAAGGGGTAACAATTTTATGGAAAACAAATGTGATTAACCCAGAAATTATTTATAAGAATGAAGATAAAGAAGACCTTATGGCATTAGTAATAGTTAAATATAATAACAGAATATGGACTTTAGCCAATCTATACTGGTTCCCAGACATTAAAACAGAAACTGTTAAAAAACACTTGGATTTCATTTCCAATAATTATAAAGGCAACTTAATATTAGGAGGAGATTTTAACTGCATATTTGATATTTCTGAAACTACAAATAAAAGACTGGTGCATACATCTGCTGTATCCAAAGCTTTAAACAAGTGGGTAGTATAATTTCAACTTGTAAATACTTTCAAATTTAAAGAAGATAAATCTTTGTTGTTTTCCGATCAAGATCACAGATTTGATACTCAAACTAGAATAGATAAAATATTTTCTGCCCATGACTTACACTCTAAAATCATTAATTTCTCAATCACTCCCTGTCCCTTTTCAGACCACAATTCATTGATGCTAAAACTTCAAAATGGGTACAAACCATTAACCTTTAACTCCAGACTTCCAGCATATATAACTAAAATTAAAAAGTTCAAACCCTAGTTATTATCTGAATTACATTTCTTCTTAGATATTAATTACACTACAGAGATAAATAAAATAATGATATAGGACTCATTAAAAGCTTACATATATGGTAAAACCCTAACGTGGTATTAAAACAAATCAGAGAATGATATTCTGAATTATTAGATCAACAATCCAAACTTCTGTCAGTAAAAGTTGAAAAAAATCGAAATAATTTGGAGATGAAAAAGAAAGAAGAAGTATTAAACAATAAATACAATGAAATTCTAACACATTAAACTAGTATAGCTTCAGAAAAACTAAAAATGAATACCTTGGCCACTTCTCCCAAATATCTATGTAATTTATCCACAAGAATCAAAGTACAATCAAAAGCTAATAACATTAAAAATATCTTCCATGAAAAGATGGGAAAAATGTCTCAGATATAGATGACAATCCTAATGCCTATAGAAATCACTATATGGAACATTTCCAAAAAGAAAACATACATATTGATTAATTGAATTTAGATGAAAAATGTTCTTATATAAAAAATACCAGAAAAATTAAAACTAGATCTGCAAGCACCCATATCCTACAAAGAAATTACAGATACAATAAAATATGGTAAAATAATAAAGCTCCAGGTATAGATGACATAATTATGGAAATATATAAACCTTTTCCTTCAAAGATACTATCCCTCTTTCATAAAACTCTATTAGAAATTCAGTCACAAGCTTTAATACCACCCTTGTGGAGATATTCCTTAATCACACCAATCCTAAAGGAAAACAAATACCCAAACCTCTGTACTTCATATAGACCTATATCATTATTAAATGATGACTATAAGATATTTATGACAATATTAACTAACAGAATGAAAATACCACTATCCAAAACAATAAATAATGATCAAACTGGATTTATATATCATAGCCACACACATATGATAATATTAAAAGGATATTTTCTCTTATAGATTATGTTAATAAAGAAAATAAAGAAACACTCATAATTGGCTTAGATATAGAGAAAGTCTTTGATTCCCTAAATTGGGACTATTTATTCAAAATCCTAATGCTGTTTGAATTTCCTGCATCCTTTATTCATCTCCTAAAGAATATATATACAAATAATTTACCATATGTCAAATTAGGCCCTTTTACCTCTGAATCTATACATATAACAAAAGGCACTAAACAAGGATGTCCCATGTCACCAATTCTATTTGCTCTTGTTATTGAAATATTGGCAGATTCAATTCATAACAATATAAAAAAAATCAAAGGAATATATGTTTACGAACAATACAATTCCAAAGTAATGCTATTCGCTGATGACCTATTACTAACATTATCTAATACAAAAGTGACATTAGAAGAATTAGATATATTAATTGACAAATTTCACATGACTTCAGGACTCCATTTCAATAAATTAAAATCAAAATTTTTATTTGTAAATAAAAAATAGAACTGCAGACTAAGGGGGGATCACATCATAGGGAAACAAGAATCTACCTTAAAATATCTAGGAATTGAGTTATGCAAGGATAATAATGAATTAGTCTCAAAAAACTACAATAATATCATCAATACAATTAAAATCTCTATGGAAAAATGGAACAAAATAATATTAACATTTGAAGATAGACTACAGTTAATGAAAATGGTTTTACTGCCCAAGATCCTATATATAGCCTTGGCAATACAATTGTTAGCAGAAAGGAATATACTTAAAGAAATAAATTCATGCCTAATAATTTTTTACGGTTTCCCAAAAGAAACAGTATAGCTTTAATACATCATATCAGATCATGGAAACAGGGAGGATTAAACTTTCCTGATATAGAAACATATATAAAAGCATCAATATCTAAAACAATCTCAGATTGGATAAATCCAAATTACTCTGTAAATTGGAAAGAATTACTAACTGTAACATCAATAAATGAATTTGATTTACAAAAAAAATTTCAAATAACAGATAAAAATAATTTGCCATGGCACATATTCCCCGGGATTCATGAAGCTTGGCGCGAGGCCGGCGTAAGGCTTGCGCCGGCGGTGCATGGAATAGCCGGCGCAGTAGCGCCATATGCATATTAATGAGAGTGCACTGGAATCACAGACACGTGCGTAGTGTACGTGAGTGAGCCCAGGTAGGATGCGTCTGGAGGCATGTCTAAGCCGGCATGAGGTGAGCAACCTAATGTGCTGACAGCCACGGTCCGCCCACAATAGTAATGGCAGCAGCCAGGTCCCGTGCAGAATGAAACGCACGTACAGTATGCAACATAGTACCCGTCCCAAATTAACGGAGAAGCAAATACAAGCCACGAAGGCATAAGTGTACCCGTCCAAGGAGCAAAGGATACGCATAAGACCGTGTTCGTCCCGCAATGCACCGTCAGTGTTTACACTCAGAGAAGGTGTACAGCCGCATGTCAGCGCGCAGCACTGACATAGGAGCAGCGACTAAGGTCACCACCTGTCCCACTGTGGTTGGGGCAGTCTCTCTATGGCCAGTTGTGTCCCGAAAAAATGTATTAGAAATGGCTGATGTGCTACGATTGTAGGACACAATGATATCCCGTATTTAATGTAATGGTAGCATGAATTGGTTATTTCTGTAACAGAAATACCTAAATGACACAAGAAACAGAATAAGCAAGCAAATTGCCACAACAATAAGCTTATATTTAGGCAAACAAGTGAAGTTCTATGCTATATAGTGACCGTGTGTATGTGTCGGCCTGTAAAGTCAGATGTGAGTCCCGGAAATATCCCAGATCGGAAACTGGAAAAGGTGGAAACCCCAGTAGCTACATGGGCATGGTCACCAGGGTTACCTGCTGTCCCAATGTGCCATGGACAGTCCCTGATTGGACAGTTGTGTCCCTGCAACAATCAGAAAAATGGAAAATGACCTCCGATCCTGCCAAGAAAATTCCCAATATACATGTAATAGTAGCATAAAACATATACATTACTATATGAAACACAGACATGGCATAAGAAAATAAATAAGGAACCCAAATGCTTACAGAATAAGCTTATAGTATGGCAAACAAGTGAAGTTCTGTCAACTGCACTAGCCGTGGGTATGTGTAGTCCTGCAACTTCGAAGTTTCCACATAACATGCCCCACTATGGGCATTGGAAAAGGTGCCAACCATAATGGTCACAAGCAGTAGTGAGAGTACATATCCGGGTAGCTGTGTTGACATAACAACAGTAAGGAAGCAAGATACCTCAAACACAGGCAAACATGTGCATAGCAACATATCCCACACCCAGCAACGTCTCTGTTGCATACACTGGATGGCGTATGTTGAAGTGTAATATCCAGAAGCAGAACCCATGCATTCGGATGTACTACACAATAGCCTCATTGTACATGTCAGTCCCACCCATGTACACCTCTGCACCCTAACCTGCTAGCATCCGTGTGCAGCTATACACCCACACACAATGTGCATACCTGAAATGTGGTAAGATGTTTGTGTTAGGCAATGCCACGCTGGCAAATCACCCACATGTCACCAACCCACCGCAGGTACAGATATGTAAATGGCTGCATGTGAATGTGTCTGCAGAATGTGTACATCCCGCATGTAGTATGTACCCGTCCAAACCATATAGGTTTGCATACGACACGGTGCACATAACTGTACACATGTGGACAAGTCGGTCGTTGGACCACCGCATCGATGATTATCTATGCAGTGAAGTCGATCACATATAGCGGAACACGTGCCTACCAAACAGGACGTCCTAACAGGGTGCTACAGGCAAAGAAGGGGAAGCTGGGACATCACATGTGGAGAGTAGCGTTGCGGACGGACAAATACACACGGTCGAGGTAAAGGACGGAACAACATGCATATGGCGGATGGATGTTGTTCAAAAATATATATAGAAACACATATGAAGTGCCAGTTTAGACTCGAAATACTATATAATGCATTGAATTGTACCGTACAATATGGCAGTAGAACTAAGCCTGCATGTAATTGGTGAAGCTAAGCTGTAGTGTGATGGAATTCTGAACATGGCAGTAAGCAGTACAGCAGGCTTATGTCTGTCACCATTAATTATTTGCTGGGTTACAGAACAATAAATGTATGTACATGCATAACATCACTCCTTCCCTGAGGAGGATGGCCTTGTGAGCTCTATCGAAGATAACAGTACAACTCCTTACCAGAGAGACAAAGCAACGTATTAAGAAATTAACTGTCCACTGTATCGGAACAGTCTAGGGTCCTTGAAACAGCTACAATCACAGAAGGACACTGTAATTTACAAGGTGCCTTGCAAGGCTGTGTTATTCTCATGGGAAAACATTTTAAAAGCACGACCCCAGCACCCACGTATATATAGACTATTGTGGACCATAGTGATGGAAATGCCCTGTGACCGACCACGTCAGTAAGGTGGGCAAAAGCTGATTGTAAACACTATATAAAGAAACTGCTTACTGTATAGAGTCAGACAAAACACTCATACTTGGACTGTATATTATTTAGCCTGCCTGTGTACACTACTAAAACCTTCCGAACCCGAGCCTCCTGTGTTATTGGCTGTCACTTAGAAAAGCCTACTGATAACTACAGTCTGGTTTTAACAACTTATTTCACATTGTGATCCTTGTAATCTGGAATTCCCTTGGTAAGCTTCAGGTCAGAGTGCATGGCTGGTTAGACATCTACGCAGGAGAATTTGCATAAATGGTTCTTCTTGAATGAAAAGACCTCCGACTGAATTGTTGTGTGTAAAGAGGCTGTTTACTGTCTGATCTGTGGCTGAAAAGCGGAAAACTGGATCCCAGGAAGAAAACGTGCAGCCTTAAACAGGAGGCCCAGGTAAGGAGTGTTTTCCTTTTTGTCTCTATTGTAGATCAGGGACCAGACTACATTGTGTTTCTGTTAACAGTTGTGATAGCGGGTCGAAGACCTATCCAAATACTGTTAAATCTGAACATAGGTCAGGGGAACACACAGCAGAGTAAATAGTGATTGTAGACACTACAGTGGATACAGGGAAGGAGACACCACGTGGTATGAGAGAAGGGTACGTAGCAGTCGTGTAGAGGATATGGGAGATTATTGAGGAAACAGATCATGTGATCCGCGTTTGACGGGTGATGTGAAGTATATGCAATCGCAGAGAGCACATAATGTGAGTTACGCAGCAAAATGGGGTAATAAATATGACATTGATGGTATATTACACAAAATATCGTTACTGAAACATTGTAATCCCTGAAAATGTGATGCACATGTTCCAGGGTAAACACCTGTTCCACCCTGAGAGGGACAGTCCCTCTTTGGCCAGCCATGTCCTGTAAACAAACCGAACAAATGGCAAATGTCCTGATATCTCAGGACAAACATTTCCCAGATATCTATCAAAATGGTAGCATAAACCAGTAAATCTGTATCTGGAACAGCAAAATATCATAATAAACAGAATAAGCAACTGAAATGCTACAACAATTGGTCGCTCTCCTGGCAAAAAGTGAAATCCTGTCCTACGTACTGGCTGTGGGTATGCCTTTACCTGGAAAATTACACGTTCCGAACACTAATGTCCCACATTGTGCATTTGAAAAGGTGGCAGCCCTAAGGTGTGCAGGCGACAAAACAGCGACAATTGGGTATCCGTCATGCACATAGGTGGATTGAGGTAGTGTACCGAAGGGAACAGAACACTACAAATGGCTAAGCATCATCATTACACAGAGAAGATCATAATACAGTAGTACCGATAGCCCCCACAACCCCCTACCACCTCCGATACCACATCCAGGATATGAAGCGGGAGGGCACGCTAGTCCCCACACGTTATCCTGTGGCAACAGAGGTAGCACAACGAACAAATGTAACAGAAGCTATTGAAACCACATCCCGAACACGTAACATACCTAGGGACACCCGAGTAAGAAGACAGTCACTAAAACAGAGTGAGGATATCTGTCAATTAATTGAAGTACCGAACCCTCATGCAGGACAGGAAGGCCAGGACCCAACCCCGTAGCGTATAGACCGTGGACACCAGAAGATATCTGTAAAGTCATAGAGGGAATTCCCCATCCACAAAGTAATCGCTATTCACCATGCAATACCCTGTATCTTCTGATCGGAAACCAAAAGGGGAATGGCGGATGGTACAGTATGTACAAGCTGTAAATCATGTAAGAATACTTAGGGTAGCATAGGTGCCAGACCCACACACTATATTCAATGCTATGAACACGCCACAGAAGTATCTTACCGTGGTACATATAAGCTATGCTCCCTTTGCAATACCTATACATCCACATAGTCCGTATTGATTTGCATGTACAGTCAGGGTGACAGACACAGCCATACCCGGCTATCGTGGGGATACTGTGAAAGTACAACGATATTCCCACAGGAGATGGCTAGCTACATTCCGGTGTTAACTCCACCCGGGGCCAGTCAAGTTCTACTTTATGTGGATGATATTCTGCTTGCGGCCCCTACCCAGCAGCAATGTATGGAAGATACAATAGCATTATTGAGATATTCAGCAGAACAGGGACATAAAGTAAGCAAGCATAAATTGCAACTACAGAGAATACAGGTCAATTACCAGCATATGTGGTATCCAAGTAGGGTAGAACATCACATGACGATAGGAAGGTAGCAATATCATAAGCACCCAAGCCAACTAACAAGAAGGGAATGAAGTCCTGTCTGGGCCGACTAACATTTGTCAAATCTGGATACCAAACAATGCTTTGGAATCCGCTGTATTGTTTGCCTTAATCTTTAATACACCTATGGCAGCACAACACATACTACACTGGATTACAGTAGCAGAAACAGCGTTCTGCAGACTAGAACGATTGATAGCCTCAACAGCTGTAGTAGGTCTCCTGAATAATCATAACACATGTTGTCAGACCGTAGATTGTAAGTGGAGATATATGACGTCAGTCTTGATGCAACAGCAGGGAAGTAAGCAACGCTACATAGCTTACTACTCATTGCAGTCGGACACTGTGGCATGGTCAGTGCCACATTGTGTACAGGCAGTTGTTGTAGCACCCATGGCAGTACAGGCCCTGGCCGTAATGTTACTAGACCACCCTCTCACTGTGAGAATGTCTCATGCAGTTGCGGTCAGTCTGCTGCAAGAGAAGATAGCATTCCTGACCCGTGCTAGACATTTGTCTTGTTTGACCATACCACTGAGTCAACCTCATATGGTGATTGAACGTTGTACAACATGAAACCTATCAACGTCACGTCCGACACCTGTGTATGGCACACCACACAGTTGCCTATACGAAATGGATTAAATAACTACACACAGACATGATATCACTGATATACCCTTAGATGATGCAGAGGTGACAGTTAATGTGTATGATCATGTAGACAGAGTCCTACAGGAACGAATCAAGTAGGTTATGCAGTAGTTATTGATAATGAGATTGTAGACGGCCAAACCCTGCAGCATAACGTGTCTGCTCAAGCAGCAGAATAGATAGCTTTAACACGTGCTTGTACTGTAGCGGAAAACTGATGTGTGGACATATGTCCCGATAGTCAGTATGTTGTCTGTACAGTGCATGTTTATGAGCAGCAGTGGAAGAATAGGGGAATGATAACATCCACCGGTAAACCGATCAATCATGCGCAATCGATCTTGAATGCATTAGACTCCATTCAGTTACCCACTAAAGTAGGTAATTGTAATTGTGCAGGTCATAGAAAGCAACAGGATAACAGTAGGAAAGGTAAGGCATGAGCTCATGCACCTGCAAAACAAGCAGCCTCACAGTTGGAAAGTGTTTGTGTGAATGAGGAATGACAAACCTCAGACAGTTTAGATGTAGAAACTGTACAAACAATGCAAACAGCAACTACGAAAGCAGAAAAGTCGACGTGGTTATGACGAGGAGCAATCCTTGAACACGGACTGCACATATCCACAGTGAGAAAGCCAATATTAACGTCTAATGTATTCAGATATGGGCTTTGTGGAGCCATGGGTAGAGACATGTCTCAACAGGGGGGATGGTACATTTGGTTAACAGAATACCCCTAACATACGGAATTACGAACCACATACAAACATCATGAGCAGTGTGTCACGTTTGCAGTAGATATCATGCACAGGGAGTATTTAAACCGAAGGGAGTGAGTTTACCTACACCACCATAACCGTTCCGTACTATTTGTATGGAGTTCATACATCTGCATAAATGTGAAGGAACAAATACTGTTTAGCGATTACACATATATATAATCAAAATGGGTAGAATCATTCCCAACCATGAATCCGGATGCAGCAGCAGTGGCAAAGGTGCCAGTAAAGTAAAGTATCCCTAGATCTGGCATGCTGTAAAGAAGCTACAGTGACAATAGAACACATGTAGTGAACCAGACAATCACGCAACCTGGGATTAGTTTGTATTACCATGAATGTAAATTGCATGTACAACCCACAGTCAGCATGACTGCTGGCGCGTAAATGGGATCCCGAGAAATAAGTAGAGGAGGTTGGTGGGTGACATCCAGACGAGTTACATGTGCTGTCTACCTCTAGCATTGCTGAGCATGACAACAGTTCCAAATGTAAAGTGCTGCAACCACAAGTAGTATGTGGAATGGCATATCATGTGCCAGAGTGGAAAGCTGTCATGCCTGCAGAGCCGGAGGTCGATGACTCATTAGCAGGTGACATGAGAGGATTGTTAACCAATAACACTGTTCTTCAGTTAAAGTCTTTTACAGATAAGAGCAAACGAAGACGGACGATAGCTGACACCAGTATCCTGTGTGTATGTCACTGTTATCCAAAGAACATTCTTGCCAAGTGGAAATTGTGAAGGTCTGTACCGGGTACTGTTGGCAACGCCTACTGCAGTAAAGTTTGCAGAGAGGTCGTCCTGTGTCCACCTCACATTTTTCAAACCGGTAAAGGATATCAAGTCTGATTGACATCTTGTAGCTGATATACCAAACAGCCTGAATCACCCGGGCAAGACTGTATAACAATACAAAGCAACCCCAAAGACATTTTGTTTGCTGTCCTAATGATTATACACCTATTAACCATGTTTGTGTTTACTTTATATTTTCTGGGACCT